>NC_079515.1:35084929-35169977 GCF_000801105.2 Raphanus sativus | reverse complement strand
TGACTAGGGAAACTAACATGATTTTACTTATTTGAAATAAAAATTGTATTTAAATTTGGAAAATAAATATAATCTAATATATACACAAATAAATAACTGAACCAATAATTTAACAATATATTATTATTTAAACTAAATTTTATTTATTTTCATATATAAATTATAAAATAAGATAAAATTTATAATAAAATAAAAATATTAACTAATTGTTATAGTTTTTTTTGGTTGTGGCAGGAGATCAAGAGCTTTGCATGTTGTAAGACGTGTTAATTAGCCTTCTTAAAAATAGACACGTGAACATACACGAGGATAATTTTTTTTTGGTTAGGTTTTAAATTTTATTTTATTGTTCTGTGGAATTTGATTGTAAAACCGATTTTACTTGTACATACACATTACTGATAGGTTTATTGATTTACTGATTAACCGATTACGTGTATACATCCATAGTCTTGGACATAAGTTTTCACAATCTCAACAGACTTTCTTTGTAAAACCAATTTCACTTGTACACGCCCATTACTGATCGGTTTATTGTTGGGCTTAGTTAACAGAATTATTTGGTCGACAAAACAAATAAAATTACTGATAGATTTATTGATTTATCATTACTTCCAAAGAAGATTTTGATGTATCTATTCGAGATTTTTTTTCAGACAAACAGCGTAGTGTCCGATAAATTGTCACGTGTACGATAGATAACCGAACCGCACTATTTTTTAGTTCTCTTTACGGAAAATTCCATAAAAATACCCGAATTAAATTTTGTTAAGCTTTTTAATACCCAAACTTTTTTACTATTCAATTTAATACTTCAACTAATTATTTTATTCATTTTAATATCCAAACTTTTAAAACTGTGCCCACTTTAATACCCGAACTTTATTTATTTTAATAAAAATACTAATAAGTTTCAAATAAAATTTTTAAAAATCTCTAAAATTTACAAAATAAACTCAGAAAATTCTAAATTTTTTTGGTGTTTGAGAAATAAAAATAAATAAATAGTGTAAAATATTAAATTTTGTAATAAAATTTCCAAGTTTTAAATATTGTATTTAGTTTGTTTTCTGAAATAAAAAATGAAATTTATTGTTATCATTCAAATTCATTTATTTTTTGAAAAAATTAATTTTCCATGGTTTATCTACCTTCTTTTCTAAATCTTAAAATAAATTTAGAATTTTTAATATTTTTTTCTTAGATTTTTGATATTTTATTAAGTTTTATTTAAAACTTATTAGTATTTTTATTTAAATAAATAAAGTTTGGATATTAAAGTGGGTACAATGTTAAAAATTTGAGTATTAAAATGAGCAAATTAAATTAGTCGGAGTATTAAACTGGATAGTAAAAAAGTTTGAGTATTAAAAAGCTTAACAAAATTTAGTTCGGATATTTTTATAGAATTTTCCTTTCTCTTTATTACGCACAAGTTTGTCGTCCGAGTTTTATGGACCTAACTGGCTCACATCTAGATTTTTAGAACATCCTTAAAATGAGTTCAAGGTTTCAGAATACAACTTTAATTGTGAGAAAAGGCCTCAAAACAAGTTTGTGGCATATCTATATATGCTCATACGATTACATATATTTTGGTAAATGAACCACCGACGAAACTAACGATGTTATTGTTTGTAAAATTGCAGGTCATATAGTCGATCTTGTTGCTTTTTGTAGAATTGTTTGTAGAATTGCAGGTCAAATAGTAAATACGGACATAAACACAAACAAGAAGCACGCCAATCTTGTTGCTTTTTGACTATGTAGTCATCTTTGAGTTCGCCACCACCGAATAGTGCTCTATACAAACTCACCATCATAACCTTTTGCACGTTCCATCACTACTGTAGGATTATAAATTACTTGTGAGATTATTATTTGTTTTTCTTTTTAACAAACGATGAATTAAAGGCATGTGCATTGAGGATTTTAAATTCAGGTTCACACACTTCCCAAAGCAAAAAAGGTGAACTCTAGGTCTTGCAGGTTTATCCGTAAGAGGTGGGTTCACAACGACACGTGACGGCCTATGATTGGTTGGACTTTTTACTTTTTAATTTAAAAAAAAAAAACGAAAATAATAATAAAAAAATGAATTGGTGCACCTCTCCTAAATTTCACTAATGCATATGCCCTAAGAAGCAAGACTTTACAAATATAACTTGTGTGTGGTTGCACAATGTATTGAATGTTAGACCAATATCGTAATTTTGTTCGTGTCTCAGGTTTGATTCCTGTGTGACAACTTAAGACTTCGGCTTGGGCGTTTTATCTGGGCATGTGGGTAAGGTTGATTCGGGTCAGTGGGTTTGATTTTCAGCTAATTCAGATATTTTTTTTTAAATGCCAAAATGAAGTGAAAAATTACTGCTCGGTTTCACTAAGTTCTTTCAGTTTTGTTACTAAACTATACCGAAGTTTTAGTTCTTTTTTTGGTTAAGTAGTTTATTTTGGTTTAGTTTTGAGTAGTATTTTCAGTTAATTTGGATAATTTTGATTTGTTTGGTTTGAAATATTGATATAAATCTGTTTAGTTTTCTGAAATTTCAGTATCAAACTAACCGATCGTTTGGTTTGGTTCATAACCGCATGTCTAGTTGTGGTTTTGTTGATTTTTATTTTTATTAGGGAGCCTCTTGGCTCCAAGGTTGAACATGCCTTCCGGCTAACCCTGATATCTTGTAATAATTTCCAGTGGATATGAACTAAATTCACAATCCATATACCAAGTTTAGTTCGTAGGTGCAGAAAGCGAACTGCATACAATATTTATCTCTTTTGAAGATAAACAACAATATGAAGAATTTCCACACCAGTAGATGGAGATTCGATGTGACTACAACAGAAAATATAATGTTCACAAAAGACCATTGTTTATTTTGGCTGGCTTTTAAAATTGTGGGAGTAGCCATCGAAGGTCGATATATCCCCACCCATGCTTGAACAACAATAATCTATGTTTGCTTATTATGGACCGTTCGCAAAGAACCTTGGCTTTGAGACTTGAGAAGGACTTACGTGGACGCTAATGCATGGCGAAGCCTTTATTTTTTCCATTACGCAATGTTTTTTTTTTTTTTTTTTTTTTTGGAAAAACCAAGTCTCACACAAAGAGGGATCAACAAACAAAACATTCTGAAACATAAAATCGAAACAAAGAAATTCTCCATGACTTCAAAAACTATTACATTCCAGTGAATGCCTTCTTTGCAAAGGCAGATGCGCCGGCTGGGATCACCTTCAGCACATTGAACCTCACGGTCTTTGACAACGGCCTGCATTGGCCAATGATGACATGATCACCTTCTTTAACACGGAAGCAGGGTGAGACATGGGCAGGGATGTTGGAATGTCTCTTCTCGTATCTTTGATACTTCTTGACGAAGTGGAGATAGTTTCTGCGAACAATGATGGTTCTCTGCATCTTGGCACTGTGGCAAGTACCAGCTAAGATACGTCCTCTCACAGACACAGTTCCAGTGAATGGACACTTTTTGTCAATGTAATGTCCGTCAATGGCATCGCGGGGAGTCTTGAAACCCAAACCAATGTTCTTCCAGAAACGGTTTCCACCTTTGCCAGGCCTCTTTCCTTTCCCTGATTTCTTCGAGCTTAGGAACACCTTTGGTTGCTTTAGAAATGCCTTCTCTGTCTGTTCCGCCATGGCTACTAGTTGCTCCTCCTCCTGCTGCTTCTGCTCTCCTACGCAATGTTGTTGAATCAAAAATAAAAGGCTATTGACGTAAACAAATTACTTCAAAATAAATTCCAACGATTCAATAAATAACTAATAACAAGTGGGTGATGCATGATGGTCCATCTTCTTAGTGTGGTAGAAAGATAAGCAGCCACAACGACACCATAATTTGTTTAGTCAAAAAAAACTACACCATAAATTTGTCATGTATGGAAGCCTTCCTGTTTTTCTAGTTCTATTTTATCATTTGTATTTTGTATGGACAGTTTATATTAATTTTTTGACCTTGACATCTAGTGATTTTTATTAGTTTATCTATATAATACGCTAGACTAGTCTGACTAGATGAACGATTGTTTTTTTAAAAAGCCACTTAATTGATTATGAGTTAAAAAGAAAAAGAATTGTCAACAATGATTATGAAATTACGTGGTTTTTTTTCTTATCTGCTTAATCGAGTCCCTATTGAGCGCAACGCCTGGGAGTTTCGACGAGTTTGGGTCGGCGCGTGGCATCATGGGTTCGTGGGTTTAGGGAGGATGGACTGTTAGGTCCGTTTTGTTTGTTGTGGTTTGTTTGCCTTTTTATAAAGCTTCTGTTTGTATTTCGAATTTGGGTCTAGTCCCATTAATATAATCCATTAGACGGGGAAAAAATCGAGTCCCTATTGATTTCAAAGAGAATCGTGATATATTGAGCTCTCTTTATTTTAGGCCAAACAATGACCAGTAGCTACCAAAATTAGGATTTCTTATTAATTTAGGTTACTAAAAAATATATAATTTCTGTTAAAAACTTATCTAGTTTCTTAATTATTCTCTTAAACAATACTTTACCATTTTTTTATATTATCTTTGTTATTTGAAAGTTGACACATTCTATTAACAACAATCATAGGTTATATAAATAACGTATAATCTAAATAGTTAAAAAAAAAGAAGAGATAGTTCGAAATTAAAACAAAACTTATCAAAAAACTAAGATATATATATGTAACACACCCATTTCGATTATATTATTTCAATTATATTAGATCGCCTATATAAAAGTAACAAGAATTAATATAACTATATATGTTAGTCCTAGGTCTCGACACGGATCAAATATCCAGGGTTTTGAAGATGTTTGATTTGATTCGTATGTTATGGATATCTAATTTTTCGATTTGTTTTGCTTTGAAAAAATACGGATATTTAGAAAAATGGATATCTGAAAATAGATATTTACGGATATTTATGAATATTTACGGATATATTTTTTGTTTAGATTAGTATAAATAATCTTAAAAATTCGATATAAATTTGTTTTGTAAAATATGTTTTTGGATGATATATAAGATAAAATTAAAAGAAGTAATAAATCTATGTATCTTGTAAATTCTAAAAATTTAATTAATAATTATGATAACACAAAACTTAAGAAAAAAATATAATTATCATATTTTTATGCTTATGTCAAACTAAACTCAGCATGTCTGGTGCAAAAAAAAATCAGCATGCACTGAAATTATATGCTTATATCAAACTAAATTTAAGAAGATCCCCTTATCTTTGATTGCCTCTGCAACTAATAAGAAGATCGAGTCGTCAAACACCACACAGTTATTATGTACATGTTCTTTGTCAAATTTAGAAAAGACGAGTCAAATCTTTTAAAACACCCAAATTATAAGAATGATTTTTTTTATCCTCTCAGTTTCGTAATAATTGTTATTTTAACATTTTTCTTATTATATAAAAAGTACTCCCTCCGTTTCAAAATAATGTTATTCTAGAGTTTTCATACTTATTAAGAAAACACATAAATTTTGGTAATAAATGTATTATTTTAAGTGTATTGTTATTTTCTATGAATTTTAACCAATCAAAATTCATAAAATAAAATTGATCTCTTTGAAATTTGTAATTTATCATTACTATATACATTGAAAATGTAAAATATGGATCTTTTAGAAATAATTTTTTTTCTCTAAAATATAGATCATTCTTAAAATAGAGCAAGTATCATTTTACTATTCGAATACAAATTATAAGAACTGATCCTTTTTTACCAAAAAGATTGATAATTCCCCGCACTGAGATAACTTAATTAATAAAATTGCATAGTATTTTTTTGGCCTTGCTTGCTTGTTTGTGTGTTTTCTATGTCCTCCATTGCTTCGAAGTAAATGAATTTCCAACGTAACTCTGAGAAGACTCTTGTTTACTTAAGTATTTTCAGATGATTAATTGGTATTGCTTTTACATTCACGTATCCGAAAAATTTGATATTTTTGCTTAATATAATATTTATCAGGTTTGTTGGAACCACTACCTATCCATGAGTTATTATGGAATCCAATTTTACCATTCATAAGTGTTTTACCCAACTCTAAAGGGTTTGACTCTTTGACTCTATCATTGTGACTATGGATTGATTATCTAAATATGAAACAATTTGTGTTTTTTCCTAGCTAGATTACACTGCAGAAGAGGCGGCTAGAACATTCTTCAATTTTTTATAGCAAGACAAAAGACTACCGCAGAGTATTATGAGTGATCAAGACCATGTTTTACCGGAAAGTTATAGACAAAGTTATTCTAGATGCTCGCTATTGATCTCAGCTTTTTTGATAAACTTTCACCAGTAGACTAGCGAACATATTAAAAGGGTGAATGAAAGTGTTATTACATTATCTTATCCTAAGAGTAATAAGTGCGAGTTTACAGTGTATAGTGGCAGTTTTATCGGGGGTGGACAAGGAGCAAACATTCAAGAAGAATCCTTGATTTAATTGGTTTCATTTGGATAATCAATTTTTTGATTAAGTCAGATTCACAGTTATCAGTTATATTTTTACTGGATATTCAGTCCACACACAAATAAACAAATAGACAATTTAAAATATATCTTATTACAAAGAGAAAATATTACTTTTTAAAATGCTAATAACTAAAATAATTAATCTAATGAAAAAGTATTTTAACATATAAAATATAATAATAATATAATATATAATATTCTGTAAATATATGTTATAATAGATTAGAGCGGATATTTTTTTAAATATTAACATTTGTGATTTAATTCATTTTTACGGATATTATATATTAATATTTTTTTGGTAAGTTATAAATATTTGAATTTTTCGGTTCAAATCGATATGAATTACTGATCAAATCAAGTTTTATATATTTTCTCCACTCCTAATTTTTATGTTTTTAGGTCCGTGTTTAACCGATGGTTGGTTTCCAATTAGAGTTTTGAATGTCTTCAGTTAAAACTGATTTTATGATATATCTTTTTTTTGGTCAAAGGTTTGGATTTATAACTTCAGAAATCATACATTGTTTTGAGACATTAAAACAGAAAGAGCTTCTTTAGCAAGCCTATCAACAGTAAGGTTTACAGACCTTGAAATAACAACAAAAGATAAGATAGAGAAGAGAGGAATGAGGTGACTGATCTCATGGAGAAGTCCCGCTATCTCGTTCAGAACCATCCCTGATCGCAGGGCAGAAATTAAGACACTGGAATCCAATGATACTTTGAGTCGTGAGAGATCCGCATTGGTGGCGACTTGGAGAGCTTCACGGATGGCCAGAGCTTCCGCTGCTAGAGCTAAGCCAACATAAGGTCGAGAAGCAGCGCCTTTTATCTCCAATTTTGCTTGTTTATCATGTATCAACCAACCAAAACCTGTACATTTAGACTCAGTATTCCATGCACCATCAACCATACACACTGGTAGAGAAAAGTCAGTAGAGCTTAAAGAGCTCTTTTTTGGAATTGTTATGTCTTCAGGTTTAATCTTGGCAGTTTCTCACTCTTTTGCATCTTTGACAGCTTTGAATAAGGTTTCCTCAGCTGTATAATTCTTGTCATCAAACATCTTTTTGTTCCTTGCTGTCCAAAAATTCCAGAGATTCCAGAGATTTTATGACATATCTGGTTTGAAATTTTACATCCATTAAGGGATCCAGTTTGGGCTTTATTTTATTTCTATACTTATTTTGTTACTATCTTTGTTTTCTGAATTATAACATCTAAAATCCCCAAAACATTTGAATATGAAGTTTTGATAAACATCATATTGCGTATATGTTACTAAAGCTTGTTTTTAAAATAGTATGTGTGTTTTCAATTATTTTTTACTTGATTTTTTCTAGAATGTTTTTGCCATCGAAGCGTATTTCAAGGCCAAAAATAGTTAATTCCAGACAAAAGATATACCAAGAATCAATTGTCAATTTATCGAAAATAAAATAATTAAGAAAATTAAAAAAAAATAGAGATATACGGTACAATAATTGATCACAGAGCACGTTCATGTATAACAATAATAGAATTCCATAAAGAACAAATCTGAACAAATCTTAAGGCAGCCTACTATTTTAATGGTTTTCTGGTAAAGTAGTTACATGGCTAATTAGGCAAAACACATTATTACTACATAGTTATTTTTGTCAACACACCGGGTTTCTCTTTATTATTACTATCACAAATTATGACAAATATTGAATGATATTTTTTGTGGCACGGAGATACGAGAGGATAGTAGCGGAAAGAAGAAGCTAACGGCGGGAAAGCAAAGAGAAAAATATTTTTAAGTAAAAAAATTGAGCAAAACAAAAGGATATTCCAAAAGGAAAAGCTGTGTATGGTATGTATGTATTTGTAGATTTGTATATAAGTTATAAGGGCTGCCTGCTTAAAGTAAACAATTTCTCTGTCTTGTTTTCACATTTCTCTATCTATCTCAGATTCGATCATTGTTCTTCTTCTTCTTGTTTGGTTTCATATTTACAAGAAAGCTTGGGGAAGAACACGCACATCATTCTCCAGATCTGATCTCGTAAATCACAGGTTCTCTTCCTCTCTATGAGCTCCTCTTTTGTTCGTCCTTTATGAGATTCAAAAACATTTGCATGTGCTTGAATATATGTCTCCGGGAAAGTGAAAAATGGCAACGAAGTCAGTTCTGGGTGTGATGCAAATAATTGATTCGCTCCGAGTGTAAATTCAATCCATGTAAACTCGAATTAGTTTTTCACTCATGTAATTTTCCCTCGTTAATCGTTACTGAACGGCGATTTTCAAAAGATGATCGGCGGAGACAGAAAGGGACCACTCGTTCTTCACTTTTCTCTTTTTCACTATTTGCTTTCAGCTAATTGTCTCTCTTTGCCAAAACAATTAGCCGTAACTCAAACATAATTATGAACTAAACTATATGTTTATGCTAAAACGCAACATAAGAGTAATTAAGGGCCGTAAGGCCAAGACAACGAGCTATTCGTGTTTCTTTTTTGACTCAGTTTCTGCAGCCAAAGATTTCAAATTGAGTCAAAAAGAAACGCGAAAATAGTTATCGTCTATTGGTTGCCCATGTAACTCTGTGGAGTCAATAAAAACACAATCACGTGTTGTTTAAAATTAAGTAAAACGTGTTTATATAGTTTTCTAATACTCCCTCCCATATTTTAGAAGAAGGTTTTTTGTTTCAAAATAGAAAATGTTTTGAGCTTTTAGAATTAATTTTTTTTTTTTTGCTAAATTATAAATATCATATATGAATAAAAGATAGTACATAAGACATCTTAGAGGTGAACCATTTTGGCAAAAAACAAAATAAAAAACAAGATGGACACAATTTGAAACCGGGAGCAATAAAAACCTAACTTAGCCACAAAGCCATTAAAGGTTCAAACCGCTTTCTTTTTCTCCTTGCTGAGATTATATTTCGGATCTCCCTGTCGATGTTGTTGAACACAGTCTTCGATGGGATGGTAGTTTGGTTGTGAACCAGATTATTCCTCTGTTTCCATAAGTGGTAGATCATCGAATGAACCACCAGCTTACGCAAGAGTAGTAATCTGGCAGACGATGCAGCTCTTATCCAGGAGAGAAGCTCTTGCCAGTTAGTGATGTTTGCTGCAGGAGATTGACATCTGATGAACGCCTCGCGCCAAACTTCACGGCTGTATACACATGACAGCAGTAAGTGGTCTCTGATTTCTTCAGAGTTAGCACAAAACGGACAGAGTGAGGAGATCGGTAAGCCCCAAGCAGCCAATCGAGTTCTCGTTGGCAGCCTGTCATAGTTAGCAATCCACATTGTAAAGCTCAGCTTCGGTACAGCGCATTTGAACCAGATTTCCTGCGCCCATTGCTTAACGTCTTGCCTCGGTCTGAGTACTTCCCATGTTGTGGTGGACCTGAAAACACGTACAGAAGAATCACCAGCAACCCAATCATACGAGTCATCAATATCAATAGATAAAGGAGGACTTAGCGTAGTAAGATAGGCATGTAAGTCAAGTTCGCTCTGTGATCTTGGGTGAGGCAGTGACCAGTTTGAGCCCGTGATAGCATCCTTTACCACAGCCTCCTTGTTAAGGCGAAGAGCTCTCGGACCAGCAGGGCCGATGTGAGTGATTAGCTGACCCAATGGAGTCCAAGGATCAAACCAAAAACTTATACTCGGTCCATTTCCCAGAATTGGTTTACAAAATTGAAGCGCTAGCGATCTTAACTCAAGTAACTTTCTCCAAGCCCAAGAATCTTCCGGAGAGGCTGTTATTGACCAAAGTGAGTGACCTTTCAGATGCGTGCTGCTGTGCCATTCAACCCACAAGGATGGAGATTTAGAAAGTATCAACCAGATAAACTTTAGGCATAAGACCAGGTTCCAAGTCGTGAAGCTTCTTAACCCGAGACCTCCTTCCTCCTTTGGGAGACATACTGTGCTCCATGCGACTTTAGCAATGCTTCTCTTATCAACATCACCAGACCAGAGAAACCTAGAGCAAAGAGATTCAATGGTCGAGATGCATCCTTTAGGTAGAATGAAAGCTGATAGCCAGAAATTAACCGTGCTAAAAATGACTGTTTAAAATTATATCTTAAAAATTTAAATTTAAATTTATTAGAAACTGTACAACCAATTAATTTTTAAACTTTTTAAAATTATATCTTAAAAAAAAATTTAATGAAAATAAGTAAAAAAAAAAAATTTCTGCAGTACTCTAAATCATCATATATTATGAAATGGAGGAAACAATTTATTTTTTACTCTATGGTGTTTATGGTTAACTGCTACTCATCTATGGTGTGGACTATTTCGTGTCTATTATACACTGTTTAATCTGAAATGACTTGTTTGAAACAAAAACACGAATTTGATGGTAGGTTATTTAGAAGACGATTGTTTTTTTTTTAACTTAGAGTATTTTCAATGTACAACTCTATATTTTTCTCTAAAATAGAAATTTTTATAATAGAGGTTAATTTGCTCCAATGTACATCTCTATAATAGAGTTCTTCTAATTTAGAAGAAAATATAGAGGAATCTCACTTTTTGAGAAAAATATAGAGGAATCTCACTTTTTCCTTCTATATTTAGAGATGAAAATGGTAAATCTCTATATTTTCCTATATAGATAGAAGAACTCTATTATAGAGACTTTTTTTTTTGAACAACTAACTCAATTATAGAGACATACATTGGAGCAAATCGATTTTTATAATAGAGTTTTTCTATTTTAGAAAAAATATGAAGATATAAATAGAGGTGGGTTGAAGATGGTCTTAGAAGACGATTGTTGAGAAATAAGATATCGATTTCAGAAAAAAGGATATCGTCAAAAAACTAGTTATGAAAGCCTTATTTCTTATATGACTCATGTGTGATTATGAATGTGTCCTCCTTAAGTCAGATCTCTTTTATTTATAGCTGGCTTATTTTCTTTTTTCCTTATCGAGTTCGAGTTCGGTCTACTTAATCGTCCTTGCTGATGGATGTAATCCATCTCCAACATAACATATACTAACAATCAATATTTGATTTAAGAACGTTAGAGTTAGTACTGTATAAGGAACGATTCCCGGACTCTAAATAAGCTTCTAAGCATTCTTATGATTACTCTACTACCTAGATTACAAATACCAATACTTCAGTCCTCCACATGCGATCTCATATCTTAGGGTTGAGTTTCTTATTATTTACTGACTCTAAGTTTCATATTTATATTTTAATTATGCACTAGTATTTGTAGTCGCAAGGCCATGTTTCATTTACTCCAAGTCTATATGAACGTAGAAGCATGAGATAAGCTTAAATAAATTCCATTTACAAAGTCCTGTTAAAAGTTGTGTTTGTATATATATATGTAAGGGTAAAGGGGGTGTTAAACCAAGCTAATTCATCTCCATATAATATGTTATATAATTGGTTGTAAAGCTATACATTTGCTGCTATGACCTATATGACTTGCCTCCACGGTAATTCAAAACCAAGTAAGTCTTGCCTTGGTTGACACTAGGCCTAGTTGACTCCATTGGTGACTTGGTGTTATGTTCTAGGGACATTGGAACTTTGAAGTTCAGGATTCGATAATTTACATAAAGTAAATGAAATATTTATCTAAATAATAATAAAAGTTCTGAAGATTTATAATTTATGTTAACTTATCACAATATTATAGATGACGTTTTTCTTTCTTAATTTTTTATGGGCGGATAGATTAACAAATTATCCCCACTTTGTTTCTTCAGAATAGTTTTAAGTGGAGGCATGTGTCTCCACTCCAATAAGTGGACCTGTGAAGCCCAAAAGGGTATCTGATGTTGCTGCTCACCATTACCCATTCAGATTCGTAAGAGATGATAATATTCGTTTGCCCAAAACTATCCGTACCACCACATTTCTTTTCGAGTCCAAAGTTTCATATATCTCTATCAGATCTCATACTTTTTATCGTTCTCTTTTGATCTCTTTACCTTTTGTTTCTTTGTCACAATTAAAGTCTTTTGGGTGCTTCTTTGTATAACCACACCTCTTCTTCTGATTTTAATACTTTATCAGTTCCTGCCGAATCTCGACTTTGGGAGTTCAAAGTCTTAAGAATCTTGACTGTCCTCGAGATTACAGCTTGCTTTTTAAGTTTGGTATTTTTTTTTGTCTTTTGTTCTTTATCATTTTCACATGGTTAAGGTTCAAAGTTTCAAGTGAACAAAAAAAAAAGGTTCAAAGTTTCAACCGTGGTTTAAAATGAGCCATCTATTGTGGATTCTCGTTGACGCATATAAAAGTTGCCTTTTCAGGTTAGGTAAAATAAGGGAAGGAGTTACTTGCAGTATACGTATTCTCTGTCAGGTTCTGTAGAACAAAAAAATTGAAATGGATTCTGTGTGACTATTATGAGGATACGCTTCATATGTTTCTCATGTAAAACAATAATTTTCTTCTTAATATCTACATATGGTTATTGCCTCTTTTTAAAAATGAAATTGGATTCTTACCCTTTGCTTCTTTCTTTTGTATTGTTCTTTTTTCATAGATTTTGATCTGAAGGAAGAAAATTCATCAAATTTCTCGCTCATGTGTTCCCTTTTTCGTTCTTGATGATTCCTTCCGCTACAAGAAACTGAGTTCTGATGCATAATCCTCCCCTCTGTTTCTTGAATCTTGAATCTTCTAATGTGATGAAGAGGAGAAAAGTCTAGCAAGTCTAAGGAGTTATGGAGACTGGTACAAGCACTACCAACAGTGCAAGCAGCAGCGGAAACGATAGCTACGAATCAATCAAGAATGGATCATGGTTTAATCAGTTTCGCAATGGCTGCAATCCCTGGATGGCTAGATATGCATACGGTCTGATCTTCCTCATCGCTAATCTACTAGCTTGGGCTGCTCGTGATTATGGCCAGCGTGCCTTAAAAGAAGTGACAAGTATGTCCCACCAAATTAGGTTTCAATCTAGTTCCTTGTCTTACAAGTCTCATACAATTCCTCTGTTTTTCTAAATTGCAGAATTCAAGAATTGTAAAGGTGGAGAAAACTGTTTGGGGACAGAAGGAGTCTTAAGGGTTAGCTTGGGATGTTTTGTATCCTTTCTTGAATCAGTCTTGAATACTATATGTTTACTAATTCATGTTACAACACTTTAACCGAAAATGTTTAGGGCTTAACCGTAAAATCCTCAGTTGTTCTATTTCGTTATGTTTCTATCAACACTTGGCACGTCGAAAACTCACTCATCAAGAGATAAATGGCATTCGGGATGGTGGTCGGCTAAGCTTATCATGTGGCCTGTCTTAACCATCATTCCTTTCTTGCTTCCTTCCACCATTATTCAGCTTTACGGTAAGGCTTGAGAGGAGGAATTCATCTTCTAGTACTCTCTCTAATTCAAACGGCATGACAAGTGATTAAAAGGTTTCTTTTCTTCTGTTTGATCCGCAGGAGAGGTTGCCCATTTTGGTGCAGGGTAAGATTGATCTGTCTAATTTTCACATAATATATTTACATATGATGTGAAACCCTCTAATAGTAATGTTTTGTTGTTTCTTTATAGGGTATTTCTACTGATACAGCTAATTAGTGTGATCAGTTTCATTACATGGCTTAACGAATGCTATCAGTCCAAAAAAGACGCAGAAAGATGGTTAGTTTTGATTTACGAAAAAGTTTTATTTTTCCAATATATTATTTCTAATCAAGCAACACGGTCTAAATGTTTATGTTTGTAGCCATGTCCATGTGATGCTACTAGCAACTACTTCATACACAGTGTGTATAGTTGGGTTAATTTTGATGTACATTTGGTACGCGCCTGATTCTTCATGTCTTCTCAATATATTCTTCATAACTTGGACGTTGTTCCTCCTCCAACTCATGACAAGCATTGCTCTTCACCCTAAAGTAAGTCTTTTGTTAACCATTACAATCAAACAGTTGTGTCATGTACGTGTGTATTCTGGATGTTTGAAGTTATTAAGATGTGTTTGTGGTTGCCAATACAAATAGGTGAATGCTGGGATACTTGACTCCGGCTCTTATGGGACTCTATGTCGTGTTTATCTGCTGGTGCGCTATTCGAAGGTATGTTATATTCAAACAAATACCAAAAACACCGCATTAATTTATTTAATTTGGTTTGCCCCAACATAATGTTGTGCAGTGAACCGGTGGGAGAAAGCTGCAACAGAAAAGCAGCAGAGTCAAACAGAACGGACTGGCTTACCATTATTGTATACTTTTTCAACACCTTAATTAATACCCCTTTTTCTTCAGTTTCATGCAAAAGTAATAGGCTAATTCTGAATAACATTGTGCAGAGCTTCGTGGTTGCGTTACTTGCAATGGTTATTGCGACATTTTCAACGGGAATAGACTCTCAGTGTTTCCAATTCAAGAAAGACTCGAACAGCCAAGGAGATGAAGTAGAAGAGGAGGAAGATGATGTTCCATATGGATACGGATTCTTTCATTTTGTATTTGCGACAGGAGCAATGTACTTTGCTATGCTACTCATTGGTTGGAACACTCATCACCCCATGAAAAAGTAAAAGCTTTTCTCATCTTTATTCGTACATTCAATGCACATATACACAAAAACACACAATTAACCTATGAGGTTTTGTAAGACTTTATAGCCTCCGTATAAGCTCAAGACTTCAACTTAGACTATCTTCTTTTTTCCGTTTAGGTGGACAATAGACGTGGGATGGACGAGTACTTGGGTAAGGATTGTGAACGAGTGGCTTGCGGTTTGCGTATACAGTAAGTAAATAGAAGGGAGAGACAGTTTGAATGCATTTATCCTTAAAATTTAAACTCCAAGATTAGGAGACAGTTTTAATGTTCTGTTGATAAATGTTATGACAGTATGGATGCTGGTGGCTCCAATCATACTGAAGAGCAGAAGACAAAGGACAACTGAAGCATAAGGAGATGGAGAGATTTTGGGAAAATGACAAAGACTGTCGTTTTTTATATATTCTCTCCTTATGTGGGATAGAACTACACCGACTAATTCATCTACGGCGCCCAAGATGGAAGGCAAACCTGCTCTCATCTAATGGGGCTTGGTAGACGATTAAAGATTGTAAAATTTTCAGAAATCATATATTTGTAAGTAGATTTATAGGAAACTGGATACAAATATAGTTATGAATTATTTATAATCATATATGTGATCTTAAAAGTTTGGATTATTCCAACAAGGATCGTGTCCGTATATATGATGCTTTTACACAAACTTAACTTACATATCAGCTGGTAAGACTAGAAACGATAAAATTGGGAAACCAATATACTAAATATAGTAATAATCATGCATCATACTATAATTTTATCTTCTAACACCACATGATTCTATTTATTTGTCACTACCACATTTCACAACTTCACATACTTACACTTACATGACATTTGGATTGGTTGTCATTGTTGGGGTCAAAAACGGTTATCTCGAAATCAACGGCTAAGTCTATTTGTCATACGAAAGTATAAGGAAGAAACGGGAAGTGATCTAAGTTTGGATAGGCCGAACGACAAGGAATCCGCCTTGAAACTTCAAAGAGCCCGTTCTCTCAAACCGTGAGGACCCAGAGAACGATCAAGATATCAAATCGAAGCCCTCGTCGAGACGCACGTGCTGGTCCTGGCCGCCGGCGGCTAGCCCCCGTGCTGGTCCTGGCCGCCGGGCGGCTAAGCCCCCGTGCTGGTCCTTGCCGCCGGGAAACTTCAAAGAGCCCGTTCTCTCAAACCGTGAGGACCCAGAAAACGATCAACATATCAAATCGAAGCCCTCGTCGAGACGCACGTGCTGGTCGTAGCCGCCGGGCGGCTAGCCCCCGTGCTGGCCGTGGCCGCCGGCGGCTAGCGCCCGTGCTGGCCGTGGCCGCCGGGCGGCTAGCCCCGTGCTGGCCGTGGCCGCCGGCGGCTAGCGCCCGTGCTGGCCGTGGCCGCCGGGCGGCTAGCCCCGTGCTGGCCGTGGCCGCCGGCGGCTAGCGCCCGTGCTGGCCATGACCGCCGGGCGGCTAGCCCCGTGCTGGCTCGGGTCTTCGGATAACGATCTTCGGTACACGAATCCCAGTCCCCGGCAGTCTGAAGTTTGTACTTTGAGTTTTTCTCAAGTCCTTGCAGGACGAATCATCGAGATTCCGTGTACGAAACTCCAGTCCTTACTCCAATCAAAGACCGTCGGAAACACTTCGGAAACTCGTAAGGTATCAACCGGAAGGAAGATCTTAAATTCTTCGTACGAAACAGCGATGGTTATCTTAAGACACCACTCGTCTCAACTCTACGAATGAATGAAGAACTTCCGGAGAGATCGTAGAAAACCACGGAAGTCCTGGAAACGGCCCGAAAGGGACTAAACACGATCGGACAGTCCGTTTACGATTATCTGAGATAGATACGACGATTTACGTTTATCTTTGCATAGCGAGATAAATGCTAAATTTCCGGAAGGATAAATGTCAAGTTTCCCGAAGATAAATGTCAAGTTTCCCGATGAAAGCCGACGAAAATGGAAAGAAGCCCGCCTTGCGGCCCAGGAGGAGAATAGACCGTCATAAGAAGGAGTATATAAAGGAGCTTTGGGAGAGGAAGAAAGGCAGAGCGAAAATCATTAAGAGAGAGAGAAATCCGAGATTGGAGACCTAGAAAGCTCCTGTTAGGTTAAGAACTTAGAATTTAGGCGGTAGACTAGCAAGGTAGGACCTAGAACGTCCGGCCGCCTCTCGTTCTATTTTCATCTTGTCCGCAGGCTCCTGTCTCTCTCGGAAGGATCTAACAATCCTTTTACTTAGAGTTCCGCTCATAGAAACCCTAGGCGTTATTCTCGACACGCCCGTTTCTATGACAAACGCTCATACTAGACGAACTCCGCCAGGCAGTTCGATCTCTTGTTCAAATCTTTCCAACTGAACTACGTCCGACTTGATCCTCGAAAGGGGTACGTAGGCAGCCTTTCTCAAGGTCCAGTCCCAACTCTTAACAAAACCCTTGTTGTACTTAGAGTTCCGCACATAGAAACCCTAGGCATTATTCTCGACATGCCCGTTTCTATGACTAACGCTCGTACTAGACGAACTCCGCCAGGCAGTTCGATCTCTTGTTCAAACAACTCCAACTGAACTACGTCCGACTTGATCCTCGAAAGGGGTACGTAGGCAGCCTTCCTTAAGGTCCAGTCTCAAATCTTAATAAAACATTTCCGCATTTATTTGATCACTTGTCGTTGGTTGTCGCAGAGAATCCGGACCTTCAGGGAAAGTTAGGTTTACTTAGCTTTCCTCCGATTTACTTACTTAAAATCGACAGTGCGAATTTCGGTTCCCACAGTTTGGCGCTAGAAGGAGGGGGGGTCGGATTCTCTTACTCAAAAACCTACGATTGGTAACAACAGCATGGCCACATCACCTGTCCGCAACATCGTGTCATTCGGGGACAGAGCAACGGCTGGTCAAGCCAAACCTCACGACGAACTCCTCGTTATCAGACTAACGATCCAGGACATCGACGTAGCAAGAATATTGGTCGACACCGGATGCTTGACAAATATTATATATAAGAACGCTCTCGAGAGGATGGGAATCGACCTAAGCGCTATCACGGACGATCCCAACCCAATAATCGGACTCTCAGGAAACATCACAATGACCCTCGGCTCAGTCGATCTCTCGGTCAGAGCCGGGAGCGTCACGAAGATGGTGGAGTTTTTGGTAGTCGACGGTCCAGCAGCATATAACGCGATCGTCGGGACTCCGTGGTTAAATTCCTTGCGAGCAATCCCCTCGACTTTCCATCTGTGCCTCAAATTTCCGACCCTCCTCAGAGTTGAAACAATACAAGGAGATCGTAAAGCGCCGCAAGTCTGCTTGGCCGCTGGGTTAAAACGAAAAAACTCTGAGTCCGAAACTAACCCAAAAAAGCAAGCAACTCACGAACCAGCATCGCAGGACCCTCCAGAAATCTTCTGGCAGTCGCAAAGAGCTGAGGTCCTGGAAGGAAAACGTGAGCCCACTTGCGAACCAGTAATTTCGGTCTGCCTCGACGAGACTAACCCAGAGCGGTGCGTGGAGATTGGAGCCAATCTCCGCAATCTATTGAAAGCAGAACTCACCGCATGTCTCAAGAAGAACCTTAAATGGCAAGTGTGCGTCGACTTTACTGATCTCAACAAAGCATGCCCGAAGGATTGTTTTCCGCTTCCGCACATCGACCGTCTGGTCGAGACAACCGCAGGAAACAAACTCCTATCGTCCATGGACACAACCCCCTCGTTTGGGATTATCTAAGAAAGACTTCGGTAAAATTCATAAAAAGACTTGGTAATGGAGACGGATTCCTGCCTGCCGTATAAAACGGCTATGGTTAGCTTGAACACCAGTTGCCTTAACTATACGGGGAATTGAAACCTTTCGGAAAAACCAGCGTCACATCGACGGCTTTTTCTAAAGAAAAATCGTAAAAACGTCTAAGGCCCAAGACAGCCCAAAAGGGGCCCGAATCACGGCTAAACGACCCACATACGATTTTAGGAAGGATCGAGCCCAAAGCTGATATGACGGTCTGATTACCAAGTAGAGTTTCGACTGAAAATGCTTTTTAGAATTTCTCCTGGAAATCGCGGAGAAACCCCAAACTACTCATGAAACAGAAAGCACGACTGATCGGGTTACCAATCAGCGTTTCTAATGATAAAATTCGATAACATTTTACGGAACACCTTTCGTAAAATAAATTCTCGAAAATATTTTACGAGACAGCTTTTGCATGATTAAACTCGACAACATTTTACAAAACAGTTTCCGTAAAATTAACTCGACAACATTTTGTGAAATAACTCTCGTAAAATAAAAGGTCAACAACGTTCTAAGAAACATTTTCTACACAAGGAAAAACCTACGGAAAACAAACAAGAACGCAAAAACACGCACAAGTCGAAGGAACCGAGCAGCCAACTCCGGTCGTGGCCGTGGCCGCCGGGCGGCTAGCCCCGTGCTGGCCGTGGCCGCTGGCGGCTGGCGCCCGTGCTGGCCGTGGCCGCCGGGCGGCTAGCCCCGTGCTGGCCGTGGCCGCCGGGCGGCTAGCCCCGTGCTGGCCGTGGCCGCCGGCGGCTAGCCCCGTGCTGGCCGTGGCCGCCGGCGGCTAGCCCCGTGCTGGCCGTGGCCGCCGGCGGCTAGCGCCCGTGCTGGCCGTGGCCGCCGGGCGGCTAGCCCGTGCTGGCCATGGCCGCCGGCGGCTAGCGCCCGTGCTGGCCGTGGCCGCCGGCGGCTAGCCCCGCACTGGCCGTGGCCGCCGGCGGCTAGCGCCCGTGCTGGCCGTGGTCGCCGGGCGGCTAGCCCCGTGCTGGCTCGGGTCGTCGGACGGCTAGTCTTCGTGCGTAAGTTCTAGGCCCCCGGGTCGTCAGAAATCCGTGTTTTGCGACTTTCCGAGATCCCGCAAAACAAACTCCTTTTCTTGCTCCAAGATTTCGAAGAATCCATAAGACGTCAACGGACAGGAAAACTTCGTATAAAACGGTGATGGTTATCTTAAAACACCATTTCCCTCGGCAATGGATCGAAGATCTTCCGAAAGACTCGACATCCAAGTGTTGGCTAGCCCCCGTGCTGCCTCTAGGCGCCGGACGACTAGCGCACCCGTACTGCGCTGGTTATCGGGCGACACAACATTCGTCAAGCACGGCAAATCCTCGCAAAACTATTCCGACGATAATCCAATCCAATACTTTGCACCTTTCGTAAAATAATCCTAGACAATACTTCACGAGACAGCTTCTGCGCGACTAAACTCGACAACATTTTACGAAACAGTTTCTGTAAAATTAACTCGACAACATTTTGTTGAAAAACTCTCGTAAAGTAAAAGCTCGGCAATATTTTACGAAATATCATTCGTAAAGAAAAACAATATCATAAGCTTCTTGACCTGACCAGTTCACTCATAGCTTGACGAAATATCAAGTCTCACTCAAGTGACGTCTTGCCAATCATTTTCGCTTGTCCGCCCACCTTAGCCTTCTTCGAGTTTCGCCTACTTCTCCTCCCTTTGCTTCAACGATTCTGCACTATTCCTTCGGGTACATGGTCGATTTAACCAGCAGTACGAGGAAACGAGGATATGAACTTAGGCGAAGACCTTTGACAATAAAACGTTAGAAGACAAAGAGGAACGGACATGAGGCAATCTCGAGTAATCAATGAGACTAAGGTATGTCCGACTTAGAAAATTTTATCATAGGAAAGGAATGGGAACGTCTTGTAAACCGCCGTAAAATTTAGGGAACTTAGGACCTAGGTGGAAAGTCTAGCTAGCTAAGTCTTAGTCATTTTCTTCCAGTTTCGTTCTATTGTTCCTTGACTGTTTAGGCATAACGCGCAAACCGATCTAATCTCTCGAAAAACCGAGAAACGATCGCCGCGCATCCTTGGCATACTCTTTCCGCTTCCGTGAGACTAATGGCACGACGGAGAGCTACAAAATTAACGAAATAACCTTCGGTAAAACTTCATGAGTAACCCGAAGCAACTTTCGCCAAAAAAAACGAAACCTAAAGTGGAAAATCGTTTCGAAAAGCCATCACCCATAACTTGGAAAACTCCTCTATGATTGGCATGTCTATCTCGACGAACTCTATTCGGCCCTCGGCCAACTACGTCTTTCCATAAAGCCCGAACATGCACTCGACATCGCCATTAAGGACAATCGTCAACTAAACACGATCTTAACGGTAACACAAAGGGTCATGGACTGGTCTTTTACCAACGACTTCCTTGGCTAAACGGCTGAAGTCAGCCTCCATGCCGGTCTACAATACTTAGCGACCACCGCTCCAACCGTGTAACGGCTAAAAAAAGACAATCCACGATTTGTCGTAAAACGACAAACGGATATTATGCAAGCAGTTTGTCGTATAACCCAAAATCGGAAATCATACGATAACGAAACTCGATCCTAACAACCAAATGGTTAAACGGAAAATCTTAAACTTATCATCAAATCGATTAAGTTCTATACGCCCCATAAAACGCGGCACGAAAAGAAACGCTCGTAGCAAAGCTCCCAGAGCTATACGAGTCATTCTTACAAAAACAAATCTCAGAAGGCCAACACTTCACGAAACATAGTGAAGTTAGACGCTTCCCCCTGGTAAAATTTACGCGACCCTTCGGTCCTAAATCCTCAACACAATTCGCCAACTACTAAACGGCTGCGACAACGGATCCAGTATCCATGAAACGATTATCACATCCAGACACATGTCTCTCATCGCTTACACCTAAAATCGCTCTCTAAAAAGTAGCATACGGACCAAGCGACAAAATCACAATCCGAAGTGACTACTCGGATTCTATCTTTAACACTTGACGAAAGTATAAATCAAATCATAAGCGAAAGCCCATAATCCTCTTATGGCATGAGAAAAATAAAATCACAGCACTGCGAGACGTCGCTTCGTGCTCGGATAAACATTTTTCGATAACAAATTCATACGCCTTCAAAACGGCATCATTTCGTTGTTGCTGATCACAACAAACGAACTCTAACGTCCTAAACAGACAAGCCACCTAAGGGTAGGCTCTTTTACATCCGACAAGGATCCCATAGCGCGCTATACAAAAAATCCAAATTTGGTTCAGCACTTCGTAAAGGAAGTAGCTCGATTCGTGCCCAGACAAATCATATAAGCCGATACCACTTCGCGGATTTTAAAACGGTACGAATCAGGTTAAAATCACAAACAGGCAAAACGAAAGCCGATTTGTCATCGCACAGCCTCAGTCTGAGAGTAAACCTAGGTCTTGCCCTAAACCCAGCCTTGCTGGTATCTTAACATCTCATAGGCAAAGCGTCAACGACGCGAGATCCCAAAACTTGTCTCTTCACTCAAGTCTGAACGTTTTCACGAATTTTCGCGTAAATCGTAAACCGCAGGAAAATCTCGCTTTGTACAAACTACGGATACGGTGATCGTCAGGGAGGCAGGAATGAGACGACAACTCACACCCTGCCCCTCTAACTTCGACAAACAGAAGTTCTAAACGCAAAATATTTTATAAATGCATACCGCGAATTCAATACAACGCCCTAAAAAGGGCAGGGACTCAAAGCCACCAACGGCCAGTCCCGAAATCATACATAATGGCCAACCAACGGCCGAAATGTAATCAAAATAAAAATCTTTAAAGGGATTGATAAACCTAGACGCTCCCCGGAGCATCACCTTCATCCTCAAAACTCACCCAAAGTAGGAACGGTCTCACCGTCGCCTCCATTGGTCGCACCACCACTGCATGTCTCATATGCGCCGGCTTCGCGATCCTTGACTGCGTGGTCCTGGTCCTCCGAACCCTCCGAATGCAGGACAAGGGTGCACACGGATTTCAGACCAGCAAGAATCGAGTCGAAGTTGAGCAACGAACTCACGGTCTTCCCGACGTCACGTTCAAGATCGCCAATCAAAGGTGATGTGGATTTCCGCAATGAAATACTCTTAGCCAAAAATTTCGATTTTCAACTCATAATCTTCCGCCCGCAAGATCGCTCCCGCATCTTGCATGCTGGGGGGCTAACTGTTGGGGTCAAAAACGGTTATCTCGAAATCAACGGCTAAGTCTATTTGTCATACGAAAGTATAAGGAAGAAACGGGAAGTGATCTAAGTTTGGATAGGCCGAACGACAAGGAATCCGCCTTGAAACTTCAAAGAGCCCGTTCTCTCAAACCGTGAGGACCCAGAGAACGATCAAGATATCAAATCGAAGCCCTCGTCGAGACGCACGTGCTGGTCCTGGCCGCCGGCGGCTAGCCCCCGTGCTGGTCCTGGCCGCCGGGCGGCTAAGCCCCCGTGCTGGTCCTTGCCGCCGGGAAACTTCAAAGAGCCCGTTCTCTCAAACCGTGAGGACCCAGAAAACGATCAACATATCAAATCGAAGCCCTCGTCGAGACGCACGTGCTGGTCGTAGCCGCCGGGCGGCTAGCCCCCGTGCTGGCCGTGGCCGCCGGCGGCTAGCGCCCGTGCTGGCCGTGGCCGCCGGGCGGCTAGCCCCGTGCTGGCCGTGGCCGCCGGCGGCTAGCGCCCGTGCTGGCCGTGGCCGCCGGGCGGCTAGCCCCGTGCTGGCCGTGGCCGCCGGCGGCTAGCGCCCGTGCTGGCCATGACCGCCGGGCGGCTAGCCCCGTGCTGGCTCGGGTCTTCGGATAACGATCTTCGGTACACGAATCCCAGTCCCCGGCAGTCTGAAGTTTGTACTTTGAGTTTTTCTCAAGTCCTTGCAGGACGAATCATCGAGATTCCGTGTACGAAACTCCAGTCCTTACTCCAATCAAAGACCGTCGGAAACACTTCGGAAACTCGTAAGGTATCAACCGGAAGGAAGATCTTAAATTCTTCGTACGAAACAGCGATGGTTATCTTAAGACACCACTCGTCTCAACTCTACGAATGAATGAAGAACTTCCGGAGAGATCGTAGAAAACCACGGAAGTCCTGGAAACGGCCCGAAAGGGACTAAACACGATCGGACAGTCCGTTTACGATTATCTGAGATAGATACGACGATTTACGTTTATCTTTGCATAGCGAGATAAATGCTAAATTTCCGGAAGGATAAATGTCAAGTTTCCCGAAGATAAATGTCAAGTTTCCCGATGAAAGCCGACGAAAAATGGAAAGAAGCCCGCCTTGCGGCCCAGGAGGAGAATAGACCGTCATAAGAAGGAGTATATAAAGGAGCTTTGGGAGAGGAAGAAAGGCAGAGCGAAAATCATTAAGAGAGAGAGAAATCCGAGATTGGAGACCTAGAAAGCTCCTGTTAGGTTAAGAACTTAGAATTTAGGCGGTAGACTAGCAAGGTAGGACTAGAACGTCCGGCCGCCTCTCGTTCTATTTTCATCTTGTCCGCAGGCTCCTGTCTCTCTCGGAAGGATCTAACAATCCTTTTACTTAGAGTTCCGCTCATAGAAACCCTAGGCGTTTATTCTCGACACGCCCGTTTCTATGACAAACGCTCATACTAGACGAACTCCGCCAGGCAGTTCGATCTCTTGTTCAAATCTTTCCAACTGAACTACGTCCGACTTGATCCTCGAAAGGGGTACGTAGGCAGCCTTTCTCAAGGTCCAGTCCCAACTCTTAACAAAACCCTTGTTGTACATAGAGTTCCGCACATAGAAACCCTAGGCATTATTCTCGACATGCCCGTTTCTATGACTAACGCTCGTACTAGACGAACTCCGCCAGGCAGTTCGATCTCTTGTTCAAACAACTCCAACTGAACTACGTCCGACTTGATCCTCGAAAGGGGTACGTAGGCAGCCTTCCTTAAGGTCCAGTCTCAAATCTTAATAAAACATTTCCGCATTTATTTGATCACTTGTCGTTGGTTGTCGCAGAGAATCCGGACCTTCAGGGAAAGTTAGGTTTACTTAGCTTTCCTCCGATTTACTTACTTAAAATCGACAGTGCGAATTTCGGTTCCCACAGTCATCCCGAAATCTCATATGCCACTTTTGGCTCATTAATCGGTTTACAGATTTTATTTTGACCGCTATGTCATCGTCCTCAGCCGATATCACATACTTATCACATGATACTATCCAACATCACATTTCACGTAACACAACATTATTACCTTGCATCCTAACAATAACACGATTCATCATTCACTCAACACATTAATCACAACTTCATTAACTCAGTATGTAAGCTTATATAACCATATTATTATATACCATGCATGAGTCCACAGATTAAAACAACTTTTTAAAAAAACTGATACGGTATTGCGGCTTTGATATCTTATTTATTTATGTTATTTTTTAACAATGATCAAATCGTCATTACATCATATATATAATCTATATTTCTATTATATATGATAATTAACTAGCAACAACATATAAGATATATATTAACAATTTCACGGATAACGATTAGCTCTCCCGTAATACTCATACTCATATAACGATCTGCATGTACGACATTTTTTGTTGATGGACAAACTCTCTCCGCAACACACAACCACAATGAAGCTCTACTCATATTCTTCTTGAATTTCTGATAAACTTTCCATCTTTAATCTGCAAAAAATTACATCTGAAAATTTGTGTTTTTGGATCTCAATCTTTAACCAAAAGCTATATTATCTTTCTAAAGAGTCTCTGCAAGGTTTCACCATGTGATCCGAGAATCTTTATGGATTGAGTGAAGCAACTAAGCATTAATCAGATGCTTGGATCGGATTAATTAGACGATTAGGAATAAAAACTTTGACTTTATGTTGATTATAATTTGGCCAAAATGGGCAGCTCAACTGCCGATTTCTTAACAGGAGTTTACAGTGGGTCCCCTAGTCCTTTGTAGTCAAGTATCTCTCGGGGAGCAGTGAACTACAAGTAACAGAAGAGACAACACTTACAAGAAACATTATATATGGCCGTAAAAAGGTAAGAGAGTAGTGACCAGTCTGGACTCTGGTAGTCACTCAGCTATAGTGGTCATTGTGCAGTGATTGTTATACTTAAGTTGTGACATATCTTTTTTTTTGGTAACACAAGTTGTGACATATCAATTCGGCAATTTAATGTGTTTTCCAAAATATTTACAGTGCAACTCCACGTCTTATGACTAAAGAGGCAATTCTATCAAAGTATATGTTCAAAAAATATTATTAAGAAAATACAAATATGTTAAGGAAGAAAGGAAAAAAAAAAGAGAGTAGATTCTCCAAACCGGACATGTATGGTTCCCGGACTGGGGCATTTCTTTGGTTCACTCGATTCTGGTCCCAGCATTATTGCACATTTGTCCTTATGCCAGAAACATTAAATTTTATATACAGATTTCAGTTTTTGTCCGGTTTGATGGTTCATAAATTTGATTCACTTAAAAAAGTCGGTTTAAACTGGGATGAAGACTTGAGTTGATTTTTTTTATAAAAATCCTAAGTTGGAATCGAGTCGCTCCGCCACATCGACGTCAGCGTCTAACCACCAATCTAATCTTATTCTTACCTGAAGCTCGAGCACGAGCACGAGCAACGAGAAGCCTTATTCGGAAGATAATTATTTAATAATCTTCTTTTGACCCATATTTTGTTGTTTTCATTAGTGTTTTCTTTGATATCTTTTTTTTCATTAGTGGTTTTGCTTTGTATTTAGCGGACGAGCTTTCATATAAAGACTTCATCGAGTATGTTTTCCAATCGTGTTAACGAGGAAAAGGAAACCAAATGGATTTCTCTTTTTCTGGATTGCATATTTCAGCCATGCAAGTATGCAACGACAAAAATTACAAAAAGGTATGCAACGAAAAATATTAAGGAAATATAATGAAAATAAGAAATACTCGCGTCGACAAATGAGGCCATGCCTCCAATAATAGAGGGGGGCGGTGATAATGAGAGCTTTTTAAAAAAAAAACTTGATGCAACCTTTGAAAAATTAAGAAATAGCCATTTGAATATTAAAATATACATAATTCAAAAAAATAATATTAAAATATACTGTAGTAAAAAGCTTAAATAAATACGAAATCAAGCTGATTTTGACATAATTTCTTTTTGTTCTGATTTACGGAACGTTAGTAATTTTCTTTGAATATGATGTGTTATTATTCTAGATCTAGAGTAATGTCTAGATTCAACAATTTGAAGACTGGAATTGCAAAGCCATTGCAATATTGTTTTAACTAGTTCCAGCCTTTTTTCTGTCAGTTGTGTTTCGAATTACTTATTTTTATTTTTATTTTTATTATTATTTTTTTTTTTTTTTGCAAATAACTTACTTATTTTTATTCTCTGTTCAGGTTCATTGGTTTGTACATATAAATGCTGTTAATGCATTTTTTTACAGAAAAAACTAACGCATTTTCTAACAATAAAAATAATAAACAAACACCGGCAAAAAAGAAATTGTGAATAACTTAAAGACGCTGATGTGACATCTTACAAAATACGAGAGATTGGAGAGACTTTGGTGAAAGAACATTAGTATATGGTTTATTATAGAGATCAATGGACATTTGTCGTTTGAATGGATGTTGTTAAGTTTATTGTAGTTGCATTTCTAAAATGGCAGTTTGGTCCTTGTTAATGTTGTCTCTAACTCTATCTATGAAAGTTAAATCTAAAAACCTTAAAAGTTAAAAACAAACACTACAACCTACCCAAAATAGTAATAAATTCTGTAGAGTTTATCATTCAACATTTTAACCTTGACGTTTAAAATCTCAGTAATTGCACCACTTGGGCTATAGCTTTTTTTTTGTAAACTAACTTGGGCTATAGCTCAATTTGCTCAAATACCATAACCGTTTGTTGCAAATAGTTTAATATTTGTTCTAATTGTTAAATAAATTAACTCAAACTCTAGGATTATATGCCATAATAAATGTAGTCATTGTCTTATTTTTCTTTACAAAATATCATTTTATTAATAATTGTTTTGTGCTTTTTTGATCAAAAAAATTCAATAATTGTTTAAAAATATTTTCCTGTAATGAAGTTGTGTACTTGTTTCTGAAATATATTCAACCAGCTAATGAGGATTTAGAATTATAGCAGGAAACAACAAAATAAGTGGAGCTAAAAAGCACATGAAGTAGGAACATAATTAATTGAGGTTCGATAATACGCATAAAAAATGAAAGAACATGTTTTGGCATGCAGAAAGAGAATTATACAATTTTCTTTTTCACGTGGTTAACCTATATCACTTAGCATATAATACCTTGATCCCGCATGTTCTTCACAGGCTAATCACTCGTATCTTTTTTTTCTTTCTTACAAATCCCCTATATGTTTCTTGTCGGAAATTCATATTATCAGGTTCAGTTTATCTATGACATGATACATTAAAATTAGATAAGATAAGTTTAACAAGACGAAAATGTTTACTAATTCTGAAATTTTTTTGCCGAATCAATATAAAAACAAAGAGATGGGATAATCAGAATATATTAAAAGAAACTGCAGAAGTGGAGCGGCGAGAGTGGAGCCAAAAGAGAGGATGATTATCCATCCACTCTTCAATCAATTATACAAAACTACAAGTCACACATCTTAGCTTGCATCACATGCCTCACTCACTCACTAACTCACTCTTATAATTATATGAATATTAAATTTCATTTATTTCTGATGTCATAAGAAAATTGGTGTCAATGTTGGAGAGTTGTTGAACGTGAGATGTGACCTATGTCTTGTTATCTTTCTTTTATCACCTGTCATATCATATTATATGGCACATAATTGTATGATTGTAAACAGTTTTTGATTTCTATTGGATGACATTCTGTCATAAATTCAGTTCTATGAGATTAAAAAGTAACACATGAAAAACTGCTTAGTATTTTTTTAAACATAACTATCTACTGGTTACAGTCGCCATACCAATCTAGATGCACTGAAGATAATTATTGGTTCACCAAAATGGACTCAACTAAACTAAAGAAGAAGAAAGATGACAAAAGTAGCATAAATGATAAATCTAATGATAGATTTAACATTGTAGGAGATGCATTGAAAATAATAAAAAAAATTAGTAAATTTATCGGTCTCTACAAAATCATTTCAGTGTTTGACTTCTTTACCCACCTTAACATTCTCTCTCTATATCTCTTTACGACAGTGTAAGTGTGTCAAATAAGCAAGGTTTCTCTCCTCTCTCACACAACTTCTTCTTTTTAAGTCTTCCTAACATCCCTCTTTAAGTTTCAGAAAAAAACATCACTCTAAAAACACTTAACTAGTTTCCAATTTAATGGGGAAGCTCCAGAAGATTGGTCGAGCATGGGATTGTCTGTTTTATCCGACAAACCAGTGTTCATGTTTTTGTCTAAACACCCTAGAAAATGATGAGGAAGAGTTTGAGAAGGAGCCACTGATAGATTCTTCATCAGAGAAATCGGGGAAGGTCATGAGATTAAAAGATGTTGTATCTGCTGATCATCGTCAGACTCTTGCTTTTCATCTTAAGCCTAAGGTAACCACATATCACCGCAACATTATGTCATAGACTACATTATGATTTATGATGAGTTCTTGAGCTTTGAAAAACGCTTATCACAATGCATTGTTTTGGAAACAGTGAAATAAATGTTTTATTAGCTCTTGAAAAGTTGTGTAGGCCTTTTTCTCTTGTATGGTGGTGTGCGTTTTTCTTGTTATTCCAAGTTAGTTTTTTTAGTTCTCCCAGAATCGAATAGAATAATATATTTGATCGATATAAGGTATCACGAATTCAGCTTTCACTTTATTATAAATGAGTTGTTTCGAGTTGGAAGTTTGAATTGATCTTGAAAATAATTAATCAAATTGTTCGGATGATGATGGTGATGTATGCAGGTAGTGGAGCTAAAGGTGTCTATGCATTGCTACGGATGTGCAAAGAAAGTCGAGAAGCATATTTCTAAACTAGACGGTAACGCCAAATCTTCTTTATTTTCTAGGTATTCCTTTTAGGGAAATACAATCACAAGACATGATTCAATGATAATAATTACAATTTTTTTTTGAAAAAATATAATTACAAATTTAATCATTGTTTCTTTGCGTAAATCACACATTAACTAAAATTTAATTCTATATTGTATTTATGTTTAGTGGAATATACAGTTTAATTAACAGAATTCCAAAAATGAAAGAAGACTTAATTGTGACAAGATTCATATAGGAGTATATTTTTTGTATCAAACAAAGATGAACTAAAAACTAAGAACATCAATTCAAAACTCAGGAACGAATCTATAGCATATTACTGAAAATTTTGTGCAAAAAAAAGAGATCTAGCAAATGATTAGTCGTTAGAATAAAACTACTATTTAAAATTTTGATCGTAAGAATTAAAATACCTTAAAATTTTAATCGTAAGAATTAAAACACCAATAAGAAGGGGCGAGTCTTAAATTAACAAAAGAGTATATCAAAAAATTTAGTGTAAAATTATATATTTGCATTAACAAATAGTGACAATTGCAATCATTTATGGGTGAAGACGGATATTTTTGTTTAGATAATATTACATATGTGTGTAATATATTATATATACCACTTTAAACTAACAGAAATTCAACATAGCACAGAGTTATGATACTAACTCTGTGTTATGTTGTGATACTAACATAGCACATAGTTATGATACTAACTCTGTTCATTAGAGTTAAAGAACTTTCAATTGTATTTTAAAGTTTATAAAACTGTTGAAAGACTGATCAATATGGTTTTATTCTAATGAACAGGAGTGACATGGTACAAAGTGGAGCTTGAAAGCAAAAAGGTAGTGGTGAAGGGGAACATAATGCCAGTAGATGTGTTAGAGAGTATTTGTAAGGTCAAGAATGCTCAGCTTTGGTCTTCCTCTTGAATTTCTTTCTATTTCCACATGGGTCTTTCATGTCCATGTCCCCATCTTCATGTAATATTATTATTACTAAATTATCTAATTATGCGTAGATACACATGCATGCACCTATCTCTCTAATATATCCCTCCTTTTTCTGGGTCCATTCTGTTTGTAACATTTTGAATCTATGTCATTAATAATTTATATAAGTTAGTGAAGGTGGTTGATTAAACTTAAACACTAGATCTTGATCCGCGCTTTGGAAGCGCGGAATATTTTACGATGAAAAATTTCACTAATAACTTAATAAATATTTGGATAATTTTAAAGAGTGTGTATTTAAAATATTTTTGCATTTAAATCAGTGTTTTTAAATTCAACCCGATTGTGATTATACCGGTTAATCGAGAGATCTGACAATTCAATTTAGGTTTTTAAATTATTCATATTAAAAAAATTACTAAAACCCGAGACTAACCGAGTGAACTGATGGATGACCAATATGTAATCTAGTTTGATTTAAATTGTAATAGTTTCATAATTTGTAATCTTATAATCCAAATTTTAAAGTTCATTATTTTGCAATTTATAAAATTATGATGTTTCTACAAAATTTTAAAGAGAAAATGATAGATATAAAATAACTAAGATTAATTATTGTATTGTTTGGAAACATTGATAGTAGTATAAAAATATATTGTTTGGAAACATTAATAGTAGTATAAAGAAATAAGTATATTGTTTGGAAACATGGATAGTAGTATAAAAAAAGTAACAATAGTGATTTAATGTAGGTTTAACTATAAAGTATAAATGTGTATTTAATTTAAAAACTTACAAAATAAATATTAGGTCCAATAAAATGTTTCTGTTTTAATAAGATAGATGTGCATATTTTTACTGTTCTGTGGAGTGAGGAGTGAGGACTGATCATAATAAACTCGACCAAGGTATTAATTATTAAACGGTGTGGCCACAAACGCTTGATGACGTATTAACGTATCGTTGAATGAAATATACAAAGAACCTAAATTTGTGAACTAACACAAGATATGAGTAGTTAATAATTAATCTTCAGTTTGGGTTGAAAAGTTATGAGCTTTGATGTGGAATTAGGATCTATTAAATCCAAACGAATTGAGCCCGATACATAAACTGGAACGGATACAAAAAGTCATTATATCAAGGAAGATACATTTATTTATCATTTTTGAGTGAACTTTTTTTTTGTTTTTTCTGTCGACCCACTCTAATAACAAAAGTTACTTTTCGAGTTGCTTGGAAGTTTATGTTGGACCACATATTTACATAATATATTTTACATTATCTTAGCTAGTAATACGCATCTTATCTTATAACTAAAACTATGTTTTTCATTAAGTATATCTTAAGTTTATGCAGTGTGGACCATAGGAAGCCCCCTCCTACACCTAGCTAGCCTTTTTTTTTGGGTCAATTTTAGTCACTTTGGATCTTTAATCCTCAAACTGAGGTAAAAAGGGATCGAACTCCTCACGCCAGGACCCAAAGACAGAGCTACTTGGCTGCGAACGACCCGACACACACCTAGCTAGCTTTGTTTACCGAATCTAGCTTTGACACGGATCATCTCAAATTATTAACTGTATGTCAGAATTCATATTGACTTTTACTGAAAGAATAAATATTTGAGTTCAACTTTGTGAAATACTTTTTTTTGGGGGGGGAGTAAGATGTTAAATTCTTTCTAAAATGCTTGTTTGCATATTCTAAAACTGTGACAGTGTTCACATATATAAGCCCTGTTCGTTTCTTAGCCGCAGCGTCAGTGGGAAGCGATCAAAAAACAGTGAACAACTGAGAAAGAATTCAGATAATTATACAATATATTGGTCGCCGGTTATTGCCGCAACTGTTAATTAATTCACTTAGTGATCGCCGTGAAAAACAGCGGCTTCTGTGATTGTTGCTGGCGGCCATTTTTCTGGTTGTGAACTGAATAACTACATTTTCAAACTACCAATTTTAAAAGTGCTGCTGACGTGTCCTTTGATATTAATCGATCGCTCTCGTTGACGCTGCGGCTAAGAAACGAACAGGGCTATGCTCGGAACAATGAACAACTGTCGGGGACTTGGAGTCAATACTTGTATGCTGGTTTGGTTGTTGTTAATCGGAAAATTTTGTCGAGTTGGTACACAACCACTGGACTGTAAGCAGTCAGGGTGTGGTTCTTGACACGGTTCAGCTTGAACTCGACTGCTCAGGAGCAATCCGTTGGGCTTCGTACACGGTCACTGATGCTATTGGGCCGAAAAGCCTTATGGTTTATATATATTTAAAAAGAGTATTCTGGTGGGCTTCGAACACGGTCACTGATGTTTGGTTCCTCCGACAAAAGTGGTTGATGTTTTGGAACCTGTAAGAATCAAAGCGATGATCAAAACTTTGGGCGTGGCTTCTGCTCGCTTCTTCTTCTTCTTCTCCAGACACCCACCAACGACTCATAACATCAGCTTCTCTAAGCACTCCGTATCGGTTCGCCGGAACTTCACTATAATGGCCAATGGAAGCAGCGGCGGCGGAGAAGAGTTCGTAAAAGGAAACGTTTATCCAAATGGCGTCGCTGTCATCACCCTTGATCGACCTAAAGCTCTCAACGCCATGAATCTAGGTCCGTTTTTTTGTATTTTCTTTAACCCAAAATTCAAAAAAAAAATCAAAGAAAGTTTTGATTTTTTTTTTTTTTTTTACAGAAATGGATTTGAAGTACAAAAGCTTGCTTGAAGAATGGGAATCTGATCCCAAAGTCAAATGTGTGATCGTCGAAGGAAGCACTCCTCGAGCCTTTTGTGCAGGTAATAAAGTTCACTCCTTTTTTTTTGTGGAGTCTGGTTTCGAAAATATGTTGCTTTTGGTCTTTTATCTATTTAGTATTGGTTAATGCTGTGGGGGAAGAGGTTTGTGGGAGAGTGACACCATATTATGAATGGTGCAGGGATGGATATTAAAGGAGTTGTTGCAGATATCTTAATGGACAAACACTCTCCTCTTGTGCAAAAGGTTTCTTTTATGAACCCATTTTGTTATTAATTGACTGGCTGTAGAAGATGATTACAGAAATCATTCCTTGATTGATCTTAGTTATTTTTTGTGTTGTGTTTTATCTTGGGGGGGGGGGGGTGGGTTTTTCTTTTTTTTTTGGAGTCATTTTCTTGCATCAAATGAGTATTCTTAATCTAGTAAAAACCGGATAGATTGTGCATAACCATGGTCTTAGTTTATTTTCAGGCGGTGATGTGAAGCAGATTACAACCAAAAATCATTTGTCAGATATGATAGAGGTCTGGTTTGTGCGCTTTTTTGCCTGTCTTATGGAAACTTGAAACAGAAAAAGACCAGACATGCAACTGTATTAGGAACTTCTAGTTTGCAAAAGTGTTCTTTACACATGATTAGCTAGCTGTATGTTTCTTGTTTATGACGTCTTGACTTGATAGCTTTGCTTCCTTTTTTAGGTATTTACAGCTGAGTATACCCTGATATGCAAGATTGCTGGATACAAAAAGCCATATATCTCTCTAATGGATGGCATTACAATGGGATTTGGGCTTGGTCTTTCTGGACATGGGCGCTACCGTGTGATAACAGAGGTATACTAATCTGCACTTCTTTTCAGATAGCATTTTAGCATGGTTTGTGACAGTTTTTTTTATTATCCTTTTATTTGCAGAGGACGGTCCTGGCAATGCCAGAAAATGGAATCGGCTTGTTTCCAGATGTTGGATTTTCATATATAGCAGCTCATACCCCTGGAAGAGGGTCTGTTGGTATGTTCATATCCTATATTCCTTATCCTTAACTTTCTAATCCAGTATTATACATAATAAGGGAAGCTGGCCAAGTGTGTTTCTTTTTTGTGTCTCTAGGCCAACTTAGGTTCTTTCTCAAAAGTTGCATATAAATTGTGAAAAATGTCGGTTATTAGTGCATCTAGAGTTTTGCTGTCATTCAGTTCTTGAGCTGTGTCATTGTATGTTTCATATTGCTGAGACCCTCACCTCTACAATCGCAACTTTTTGACCTTGAAACTCTGCAGGTGCTTATCTTGGTATGACTGGGAGAAGGATCTCCACACCTTCAGATGCAGTGTTTGCGGGTCTGGGGACACATTATGTACCATCTGGAAAGCTAGCTTCACTCAAAGAAGCCTTTTTGTCAGCTGACATGTAAGCTCCTTTTGCACAAATCCCTTCTTTCTTACCCTGCATTTATGAATTTCTCTCTTTCTCATGTGCATGTTTCAAACATAGGAGCATTTGTTACTTTCCTGTTTTGTGATTCAGAAAACATGCATGTTTTGGTAATACAGTTCCAAGGATCCTCATCAAGACATCCAATCAACTTTATCAGAATACAGCAGTGGTCCTGACTCTGAAGCCCAGCTCAAAATGATGTTGCCTCAAATAGAAACAGCTTTTAGTGCTAGTAAATCTGTTAAGGAAACAATCGAAGAGCTGAAGAATTACCAGCAGAGCACTGATGCTTCAGGTATGAATGATAGACGACATTCTTGTTTTAATGTATGTGACGGAAATTGACATCTTGACTCTGAGAAAGTTAGACAATTTGTTTGTGGTACAGTTGCAGAATGGGCTAGTGAGGCACTCCAAGGCCTTGGAAAAGGAGCCCCGTTTTCTCTTTACCTAACACACAAGTACTTCTCCGAAGTTGCTTGTGCCATGGGTAAAACCGACAATGAGATGGCAACGGTGAGGTCTAAGCTCTTCTTTGTTTCCAGTTAAACGTCACGAGTTTTCATACTTATTTATTATTTCCATCTTGAAGCTTAATGGTGTGATGAAAACGGAGTACCGTATTGCTCTGAGAGCTGCCTTGCGCGGTGATTTCACTGAAGGTGTTAGAGCAGTCTTGATTGACAAGGACCAGGTTTTGTTCATTTCCACTCATTCATTTTGGTTATTTATTCTACAGCTGTTTAGTCATTCGGTTCATAATGTGTCGCATGATCTCCGTTGTGCTTCCTCTAAGCTCATCTCATGGGTGTTTTTTTTTTAATCTTGCAGAACCCGAGATGGAAACCAGCAAGCTTAGATGAGGTCGATGATACTGAAGTGGACGCTCTCTTTAACCCACCAACTCCTGAAGTGGAAGAGCTAAACGTATGAAAATGAGTTCATTTTATTGTTCCAGCTTTAAACTATGTGACATGTTATGTTACTGGATTGACTTTGAATAAACTGATCGCTCTTGTGTTGCAGCTTTGGACACAAGTACATGTCCCTTTTTATCAATCAATATTTCTAGTCGTACAGTTGTAGATTTCATTAAGAAAAGGGAAATAAACTGCACGGCAAGTGGTAATATATAAATCCCCACTAATCTGAACAGAGAGCATAAAGATCCCTTTCTCTTGTAGTCTTTACATGTCAATACGACAGAGAAAGAGAACCATGTCTATATGTTTGAAACTCTGCTAAAATCGTATTTTTCTTTTTTTAAAAAAAAAAATCTCAGTATTAGGCCACGAAGAAGAGGAAAACCATGAGAAATGCAATCAGTACAAAGAAAATCTTAATCATGAGCCATCGGTTTGACGATATACTGTTGAGATACCTAGCCAGTTGGCTCTGTGCGCCTTCCACATTCGCCAATGTATCTTCCATGTTCTGATCTATCCTGTAGTACAAACCAACAACATATTATATATGACTTCACGTTCCACAAAATATTCGGTGATCTTTTTACGAGATAGTTTGGTGTTGACGAACCTGATAGCGATCTCCCCTTGCTGAGAAACCATGGTTGCTAGTTGTGTGAAGATATTGCTTAGCTCATGAATTGTTGATTCCACATTGTGTAGAGCTTCTGCGCGGCTCTCCATATAAGTGTCTTGCAACGGGACCATCTGTTGTTGTTGTTGTTGACTCTGCTGCTGCAACAATGGAGAAGATTCAGCCTCTCCCTGTCTCCTGTAAAATGAGGTAAGTTCTATTTAGAAACTGGGGTAAGTTCTATTTAGAAACTGTGGCTATCGGATGAGCAGTGCATTTACCTTGGGACTAACTGAGATGACGATGAAGGAGAGCCATTTGCCCATGGAAGAGGAGCAGGTTGACTAGGTGCAGGCTTAGAAGCCAAAGGGCGCTGGCGAACAAATGGGTTTGTTGATTCTTTTGAAGGGTTATTCGTGAATCTTTGCCTTCTATTTTCATGAATCTTCATGTTCTGCAAACACCAGAGCTCACAGTTTAACATCATATTACAAAGAAAATTATAATAAAAGAGTGGTTTGAAGCTAACCTCGGTTCTCAAAGTAAGAACATCCTTAAACTCTTTGGTAGTGTCCATCAAGCGATTCTTGAGATCGTCAACAACGGTGGCAGAGTGAGTAGTTGTGTCTCTAGAGATGTTCCTTTCGTCATTATGAGAGTTGCGTACAGCTTGAAGATCAAGCAGCGCAGTGTTTAGTCCAGAGATCTCTTGTTTGATTACCGCCGTCAGCTCTCCTATCTCCCGGGTTGGATCATCAAAAACAGATGACCTCTTTGCCACTGATTTCGCAACCAAATGACTCACAAAAGTTAACAAAAACTATCTCTACTCAAGAGTGTGTGTGAACAAATAAAATTCATTTCTACTATAAATGAAAGAAACATTATCCATGCTCTCAAAAGTTCTGAGATCGAGTATGGATTCGAATTTTTCGGTTAGGGCTCAGATCTCAGGTACGCTCAGGAGGACTAAAATGAAGTAAGCCACGTCATCCAGATTCATCAATGAGCTTCTTGTTTCAAAAGAGATCGTTCTAACTACCTAAGGAAGTCACGTCATCCAGATTCAGTGATGATGAATGAGCGGAGTTAAGAAACTTACGTTGAGCGAGTTTGGAGAGTTTCTGGGATGTCTGGTGGATAGCTAAACCGATCACAGAAGCTCTTCTGTTGAACTCCGATTGCATAACTGCGTTGGATCTCGGATCGTCTCTTCTTCCACCACCACCGTACGGCACATTATTCGGCGCCGCCGCGGCCGGAGCAATCGATCTCCTCAGCGTTTCGACGACGCCGAAGAACTCGTCCGTCCGATCTCGATACGACGAGTGTCCATGTCTTGCTTGCATTGTTTCTTCTTCTTCTTCTTCTTCTTCTTCTTCCTATTCCGGATCTGGTGTCTCTCAGATCTCAAATTCAATAAGGAAAAGCGAAGAGATTGAGAACACAAATTCGAAGGAGTTTTGGGGATTTGAAATCGAAATCACGGACGTGGAAACTATCTTTTACGGATTCAAACCAAAATCAGAGGAAAAGAGCTAAAACAGATCAACGCGTGGGGGACTGGGGATAGTATTCTCATTTCGTCCAATACCGTTTCATTTCTTTTGCCAACTAAATAATCGATTTCATTAGAACAAGCTGTCATTTCTCATATCATCATATAGTAAGAAACTAAGACAAAATGAAACATAATTCTAATTCTCATTATAGTGAAAAAGGTTAGCAAATATTAAATTATAATCAATAAAAAAAATATTCATATGTTTATTTAAATAATTTAAATAAGTTTTTGATTAGACTAAATGTTAATTTTTTTAAGATTTTGAAGTTGGTCCCTAGAATTTAAAGGATATACATGATCTTATCATTTCCGCACGAATAATCGATTCTTCGATTCGATTCAATCCGTTACTTTCTGGATATTTATTGTTATTGATATCTAGAAAATCTGTTTATTTTATCGAATGTCCAATTCGATCCGTCGATCCGGTAAAAATAATAAAAATTTAATTTTGGAAAATATTAAAGAAAAAGAAAAATTAAATATAAATAATAATATTTTTTTACAAATTATTTTAAAACTACATACTTAAAAGTTAATGACTAAATAATTAATTTAGTTGAATAAATAACTAAAATTATATAGTAATATAAAATTATATGCATATGTATATTAATTATCGGATCCGGATATCTGTTTTTTCCAAAATGAATATTCGCGATTTGCTCTGTCTCTAACATATATTGAATTTTAGTATTTATTTCGATTCCTAAATTTATGGATATCCAATTTTTTTAGATCAAGCTGAAATGAATAACTAATCGAATTAAATTTTACGGATATTTGTCCACTATATTTATCCCAATCCAATCTAAACTAAAACCAATTGTTTTTAAAGAATACACCCAAAGTAAATTTATACTACAAAACAAAATGGATTACAAATATTTTAAATTCTTTTTTAGCTCTTTAGTTTTTGTTGTATTATTTAAATAATTCTGCATTTCCTAAATTCTATTAAAAATTTTGAAAATGAGAGGATCCCTGATTATCCTCAGTAAAAAAGTAGTAGTAATAAGAAAATATAGGAAGAATTAATATTTGGACCAATAAAAGATGCCAATGCTGCCTGACAACCAGTTGGAACTATAACTCCGAATATTTTGTATCAATCAAAATCTCCCACCAATGGGAGTGAAGGAAACTTATCCGAGAAGCTACATAAAACCGCAAAATTAGTAAAAAGCTCCCAATGAGTTTTCACAAGTACCCCTCACTGTTTCCAATATTGCAGTATAAACCCCATAGGATGATCCACTCAAAGTCCCAAACCCTTTTTCAACGTTTTTCGAGATAATTAAAGTTAAAAATCGTTACCGCCAAAGGCACACAGAAGAAGAGAAGATTGCTGCATGACTCTTCTCTGCTAGGGTTTTCGATTTCACTCCTTCATCATCAGCCATGGATATGACTAGTTGCGTCGGCAGAAGAACTCGCTCGAGGACGGAATCTTACTTGAACGATCTTCTCAATCGATCGAAGGGGATTTCGTCCGCCGCGGATCAATCTAAGAGTAGAAAAGGGAGGCAGAGGAAGAGAGGGGTGCCCTTGCGCGATGATTCTTGTTCGCCGAAACGGCGCCGGAAAAAGAAGAGCAAGGATGACGATGACGTCGAGTTCGTCGGAACTATCTATCCGAAAGGTAAGCGAGAGAAGGAGGATGACAATAATGTAGGTTCACCTTCGGTGATAGCTCTTAGTTCAGAGTCAGATAGGGCTTGTGGCGAGGAGAAACCTTGTGATGATAATGGTTATGTCGAATTCGTCAGAACAATCTATCCGGAAGGTAACAAAGATATAGAGCCTAGTTTAGAGCCTAAATCGCCTGATCGAGATGTTTTTTGTGATCTGGCAGTGGATGACGTGGATTTGATTGGTGAGAAGAAATCTCATGATGGTGATGTTGATGATGATGATGATGTTGTTTTTCTCGGAACTTTGCCGAGAGACCAAGAACATGTTGATGATTTGATGGTTGAGGAGAAACGTCATGATGATGTTGTTTTTCTCGGAACTTTGCCGAGGGAGCAAGAAGATGTTGATAGGGCTTGTGATTTGGGTGTGGATGATGCTAATTTGATGGGGGAGGAGAAGATTTCAGCGACTGGTGATGAGGTTATGAGTCTTAGGTCTAGTTCTGACGACGAAGAAGCTTATATAGAATACTTAGGAACTGAAGTATGTAGTGAAGATGACGATAGTGATCAGTCTGACTCATCTGATTACACTTTCAATTGTTCTGAGGACGATGAGTTTGTTGGAGCCACACACACTGCTACAGTCAAGAAGAAGAGCCGGAGTAAAAGAGTATGTAGTCAGGGAAAGCGGAAGACTTCTGAGAAGGTACATGAACAGAGGAAACGAAGGAGATTCCGTAGGGAGAAAAAGAAGAAGCACTGGAATGTGGTTGATCTGCTAGGAGATTCGTTTCGTGGGTTGGATGAGAGTTTTGATGTTGGGGAAAACCCGTGGGTTTCGCCTCCCTTAAACCTGAGATTTGGTTGTGAGGAGTCTGAGCCAGTTGAGAAAACAGAAGAGGAGAAAGAAATAGACAGGTTGTGGCAAGATATGGCCTTAGCTTTATCATTGGAAGGAGTACACTCATCTACTTATTTTAAAGTAAGACTACTTAATCTTCTATTAGCATTGTTAAGGCATGAAGCTGAATCTTTTTCTCTTTGATGTATCAGGATGGAGATGTGTCATGTAGCAACGGGAAGCATGATTTCGTCCTTGATGAGGAAATTGGTATGAAATGCCGCTACTGCTCTTATGTCTCCGTTGAGATGAAAGATGTTTCACCTGCCATGGTAGGAGATTGTAATATTCGTTGATTCTCTTTTCATGATCACACACAGTACTTAACATGTTCGTTTCTCTGCATCCCGCGCAGGACAAGTATCGCGCTTATGTTAACAACAATGACAAGTATCGTGATTACGACAAGAAGACATGTCGGAACAAAAAGGGTGACCCTTTACTTGACAGCCTTGATTTGGAAGCGTCAGACCACAACAGCAACGTGGCGTCTTTGAAAAATATAAAGGGAACTGTCTGGGAGTACATCCCTGGCATCAAAGATACTCTATACCCACACCAGCAAGAAGGCTTCGAGTTTATGTGGAAGAACTTAGCTGGGACAACAAAACTTGACGAGTTAAAAAGCTCAGTGGTAAAAGAAAGTGGCGGATGCATTATTTCTCATGCTCCTGGAACTGGTAAGACGCGTTTGACCATCGTGTTTCTTCAGTCGTACTTAGAACAGTTTCCAGATAGCCATCCCGTGGTCATAGCTCCTGCAAGTTTGCTGCTCACATGGGAAGAAGAGTTCAAGAAATGGAATTCAAACATTCCGTTTTATAACATGAGTAATCAAGAGTTGTCAGGGCAAGAGAACCCATCAGCTAAGGGGAATAAGCACAATAGAGGCAACAAGGATTCTGTCCGTATGGTTAAGCTATGTTCTTGGAGGAACAAGAAAAGCATTCTTGGAATCAGCTACAGTCTGTATGAGAAGCTCGCTGGGAAGAAGCGCGCCGCTGGGGAAACGCAAAAGGTTAGAAAGATGTTGCTAGACATGCCGGGGCTGCTGGTCCTTGACGAAGGCCACACTCCTAGGAACCACAATAGTTGCATCTGGAAAGTTCTCACTGAAGTGAAAACAGAGAAGCGTATCATTCTCTCAGGGACACCGTTCCAGAACAACTTCAAGGAGCTTTCTAACGTCTTGTGCCTGACGAGACCAGCTTACACAGAAAAGATCTCTTCTAGGCTACATGATCTTACAAGGCTGAGCCAAGAAGGCAAAAACGGGAGGTTCGATGAAGAAATTGGAATCGCGGAGCTTAAGGACATGATTGCTCCTTTTGTTCATGTCCACAAAGGGAACATCCTTCGAGAAAGCCTTCCAGGTCTAAGAGACTGTGTTGTAGTGTTGAACGCTCCTTTTCAACAGGAGAAAATCCTGAAGAGAATTGACCATTCTCAAAACACGCTTGAGCTGGAGCACAAGCTTTCAGCTGTTTCAGTACACCCGTCTCTGTATCTGGGACGCAAGCAGACCAACAAGGAACGTTTAACCATTGGGCCATTAATATTGAAAAGCCTGGAGAGCCTTACGCTTGACTCAAAGGAAGGTGCGAAAACGAGGTTCCTGATCGACTTCATCCGGTTCAGTGAAACAGTGAAAGAGAAAGTCTTGGTGTTTAGCCAACACCTTGACACTCTAGAACTGATCAGGGACCAGCTCAATGCAGTGTTTGGCTGGACTGAAGGAGAAGAGATTCTGTATATGCATGGTCAACTCCAACAGAAATTCAGGCAGCGTCTGATCAACAACTTCAACAAACCAGACAGCAAATCCAAAGTGCTACTGGCGTCAACAGGAGCGTGTTCCGAAGGTATTAATCTTGTCGGAGCTTCCAGAGTTGTGCTCCTTGATGTTGTTTGGAACCCTTCTGTCGAGAGGCAAGCCATAAGTCGAGCTTACAGGATTGGTCAGAAGAGGGTTGTGTACACTTACCATCTCATGGTTAAAGGCACAACTGAGTGGGACAAGTACTGTAAACAAAACAAGAAACATCGTATATCAGAAATGGTCTTCACTCCTACCAACGAGGAGGATAAGCTGATTGAAAACGAAGTTGTTTCGGAAGATAAAATTCTTGACGAGATGGTTCGCCATGAGAAGCTGAAAGACATGTTTGGGAAGATACTTTATCGCAAGAAAGAATCTGACATGTTTACAAACATCCTCTGATTTTTGTGATATTCTTTTCTTTCTGTTAATTCCACTATTAAGACTCTCTCTAGGCGTTTGTATTAATAAAGTTCACTCTAGTGATATGAATATATTACTATCACATGCTCTCTCTAAGTCATCTATAGCTTCTCTGTTCCTTGCATTCACATGGAAATTGCAAAATCTAAGCTTTTTTATTTCATGTTCCAACAGAATCATCTGTACCAATTCATTGTGCATTGTATTGCCATTACAAGACTCTGTGAAACTTAACAAATTCAACAAAAAATTTCTAAAGAACAACCGTTTTAACTCAATACAACACTTTCACTAATCGCATCTCCAATTTTGTGCGTTTTAATCAATCATCACTCCTTGGCATCGAGCTTCTCCAGGAGAATCTTGTTAAGCAAAGCAGGGTTTGCTTTACCTTTTGACATTTTCATTACCTGAACAATTATATAAAAAAAAAAACATATCAGTTTGAAACTGATTATTACAAGTTTATCAAGCAAAAGGCTGATTGTATCTGCCATACCTGGCCAGCAAAAAAGCCTTGAAGCTTGGTCCTCCCACTTCGGTACTGCTCAAGTTGCTTTGGGGATTCGGAGATCACCTTCATAATCATCTTCTCAATCTCCACAGGATCGGTTATCTGCAGCATACGTCACACATAAGCAAAACATCAGCTATGTACTAACCAATATCTAACTTCCTTTTATGACCACACTTTGTGGAATAGCTATGGACTTGCCTGAACCAAGTCTTTTTCCTTAATCATTCCTTGAACAGTTCCACCTTTGGCCAATAGCTCAAACAGAATCTGCCAAAAAAACAGGAAGTAAATCACATTGATCCAAACCAAAAAGTTGATACATTTTTTTAAGATTGAACTGACCTGTTTACCAATCTTTCCGCTAATGGTTTCATCTTTGATTGCAGCTATCAGCTCAGCCAACTCTTGAGGAGTAAGTTTGACATCACTGATAGAAAGTTCCTCATTTTTCAAGTAAGCGGCTATATCACTCATCAGCCAATTTGCTGCCGACTTAACATCAGCACCTTTACCAATCACTTGATCGAAATATTCTGCAACCTAAACCCCCATTTCATTCAAACAACAGTGATAAGAAAGTTCCAACTCTTTTTCTTTCACTAGTAGTTTCCTTTTTGAGCAGATAGGAACTTACACTGACGTCATTGGCAAGGAAAAGCACATCTTGAATACCTAAACCCATTGCCTCATACCTCCTGCGCTTTGCCTCAGGAAGTTCCGGTAAAGAGGCACGGATGCTATCAACGTATTCTTGGGTGAGGATCACTTCAGGAAGATCTGGTTCTGGGAAGTAGCGGTAATCAGCTAGCCCTTCTTTCTTCCTCATTGTTACTGTTTTCTGAAACATTTATACTCCCAAGTTAGTTGCTGATGGATATGGATCACAGAACAACGTAATGAAAGCTTAGGACCTGAGCTCCTTCGTCCCAAAGACGAGTCTCGGTTACAATCTGGTCGGCTTGACCCTGGTTGTATAGAAGTGCCTGTCTTGTTATCTCATAGTCAATCGCCCTGCTCATAGCTGAAAACGCATTCAGATTCTTTATCTCTACCTGCAAAAAAACAACATAAACTCTGAATCATCCAACATGAAAATGCCAATGACTTGAAAGAAAGAAGAGACCTTGGTGCCAAACTGAGCTTGGCCAATGGGACGGATAGAGATATTAACATCACAACGAAGAGAGCCCTCTTGCATATTCCCATTACTCACTCCCAAATACCTCACAATCCTCTGCATCTCGCTACCGTACTCAGCTGCTTCTATCCCACTTCTCATATCAGGTTCAGACACAATCTCAAGCAAAGGAACTCCTGCTCTATTCAAATCAACCTGAGAGTAATCTCCAGTGTCTGAATGGAGCAACTTGCCAGCATCTTCCTCCATATGAACCCTAGTGATCCCAAACCTCCTATGCCCACCACCAAACTCTAACGGAATATCCACATCCACGTAACCACCAGACGCAATGGGGACATCGAACTGAGATATCTGATAGCCTTTAGGCAGATCAGGGTAAAAATACTGCTTCCTATCGAACTTTGACTTGAGAGAGAGACCACAGTTCAAAGCCAGACCCAATCGGACGCCAAAGTCGACAACTTTCGAGCTCAGGACGGGCAGAGCCCCGGGTAATCCCATACAGACGGGGCATATGCTCGTGTTCGGTTTGGAGCCGTAGGTGTTGGGGCAGGTGCAGAAGGCCTTTGTGGATGTGGAGAGCTGGACGTGTGTCTCTATCCCGATCACGGCTTCGTAGTCTCTGAGAATCTCGTCCAGCTTGTTGCTTCCGTGGTTTTTTGGGGCGGTTCTTGGTTGAGAGGAGGCGGTTTGGCTCCCGAGACATCGAACGGAGATGTGACGGCTCGTTGTTGTTGTTCTGTTTCTTCTGAACAAGGCGGTTCCGAGGAGTGTGAAGTGGTTTGGTTGGATTGTTCTGAGTAATGTGGTGGACATGTTTTTGTGTGTGAAGGATGTCTAAGAAGAGAGAAGAAGTTGTGTGTGTCTGGTGGCTGAGCAAAGCCGAGAGAAGAGAAGAAGATGTTTCGTTTTTTTAGTTTTATCGTATTTGCAGGTCCCTGAATTACTTATGGATTTACGGATTTGCTACTGCTATTTTGAATTGTTACTTAAACAACCCCGTGAATGTTTGCTGCTCTGTTTAGTGTTTTTCTCCTGGGCTCTATTTCATTTCATTTCTCTGGATATTAAGGTCAAGTGTTGGACACAAGGACACTTCTGCTGTTTGCTTTGGGCTTTTTTCACACGCAGCCATTGACCAGAGAGGAAAACTATGGACTATGGAGCATCTCGAGGATCATTTTCTTTTATTTAGGGAAAAAAGTATAAATTTTTAAATAAATAGTTTTGAAGTAATATAAATATTATTTTCTATTTCAAATACAAACTAAAATTAGCAATTTAAAAATTTATCACACAGTTCAAAATTATCCAAAACTTAGTTAGTTTTGTTTGTGAATTTTTGATATTTTTTAAATTTATTTGAAACTTATTTATATTAATAATTTACAATTAATAAGTTTTTTTATTAAAATAGAGATATTCCGGATATTAAAATATGAACAATTTTTAAAAATTTGTATATTAGAATGAAAAAGTTAGTTAAGTTATTAACTAGACAGCTAAAATTTTGGAAATTAAAATCTTAACAAAATTTAGAAAGAGTATTTACCGAATTTTCTCTATTAGGAAAAGTAGCTAAGTTAAATTTTACCTGTAAAAATAATGTAAACCAATATATTTGAATAATAAGAATAAAAGTAAACTAAAAAAAATTGCATCAAATTAATAAAGTTTATAAGTGTAGTACTTTTGGAATTCTTTTGACATGTAAAATAAATATTATACCTATTTATTGTCAGAATATGATTTTTACCATAAAATATTTGATCTAGGAAAATAGATGTATTAATTCATACAAGCATAAAAATTTTTAAGATTTATAAACAAACCCAATATATAAATAGTTAGCTTGAATAGAAAATGACTTATATAATAAACAGTTAACATCCACCAACAGTACAATATGAACAAATCTATACATATACAAACATTTATTAAGCGTCAAACAATTATAAATATTATACGTTACAAATTGAGATAATGCACAGAAGAAAGTCTAGTGTTAATTTAGATTAAAAGGACCTGAAATTTTTATCAGAGCATCATCTCATGCGACAGACCCCACTTTATGCAAAAAGAAGAAGTGAGATTTAGAAGTTTGATGTAAGAATTTGCCTACCAACACTAATTATATAAACTAACTAGATTTGTTTTGGCAAAAGGAAAAAAGATTTGTTTTGACACTCGTGCGCAAGATGATGATGATACATGAAACCCCACCATCCCCAACCTCATCAAGCCTTTCACTTCTACTCTACATCTCTCATCTTCTAAAATTGGATGACTCATATCTCTCTCAAGCTTTCCAATCCATTGGAGACATGGAAAAGACAACGTAGCGTTTCTTTCAACAAATTGAGTTGAGGTAAGCAAAAGTAAACTAAAAGGGTGTTACTTGTTAGGTATAAGCTTTAGAGCAATTACTTGAGTAATGATAATATATCTATTTACAAATAAGAAATGGGTTTCGTCAAAGTAAAAAAGGCAGCTTAAGGTGGATTGGTCTTTAGTGTTTAACAGCCAAACTGGATTTGCTGTCCAGTTACTTAATTACTTTGGATGCATTGCATTTGCTTAATTACTTTGTATAGATATCCAATCTTACTTTTTGTCCTAGACTTTCTGTTTTGATTAAAAAAAATCTTTGTGGTCCTTAATTTGCAAAATTGATCCAAATTTCCAAATTATTTAAAAGATACCGATATAGAGACATAGAGACACATAGTAAGGAAACTTCAGAATTGATGTGTTTTCCCTAAAATATACGTTTTTTTTTTGAATCTTTGCCTAAAATATATGTTACAAGCATGGATATATGAAAATATTCATCATGTATATTCATGAATTCCTAAGCCTTTTGCTCGATCATTAATTTTGTGTCTTGTTTTTTTAATATCCATTTGTATCAAATCTAATATCATTTATGTTTCATATTAAATATCATTTAAATTAATTTTTTTATAAAAAGTGTAACTTTATTTTTTTCTAAAAATATAATTTTATGCTTTTCATCTTTGGTTCTAATAGTCTTAAAAGATTTAAATATTAATAGAATAATATTATATTTTTAATAAAATAAAATTTAAAATTTAATCTATGTAAATTAACATTATATATTTCTAATTAATATTTTTAATAGTTTTATCTTTTAACTAGCATATTTAAAATATAAATTAATTAGAAAAATAAATTAATAAAAAAGTTCAGTTGGTATGAAAACCTTTATAAGATATGAAGATTTTATTATACTTCTTTTTGTGCACTGGAAATTTTACTAACTGGCCATCTTTTATGGATGAAAATATAACACCGAGTCACTGACATACACAAAACTATATAAGAACTTGAAACTCTTCGATTTTGATCGAATATATTTTTTGTGGTCTCGTATGTCTAAGATATGGATAATATTATTTTTCAAATCTACTATATTAAATTTACGTCCAAAGTTTATTAAAATTCTCTAGTTTTCTTTGTGCCCGGACAAATTAACCATGACGTTTGCTTTGGACTCAAAAAGCCTATATCATCTATTAAAGACACGAAATCGACATTTATCAAAACAAAACAAAAATACACAATCGACATAACGCTAGGCCGGTGATGTAAAGTTAAATTCATCCTAAAGATTAGCATGATTATGACTGCCTTTCATACTACTACAGTTATTATGCTATATAAGTTGTACTATGTTACCTAATGTTCTTTCCAGAGAAAAGGTTTATTCTTCTGAATTCTGATAGCATTATTGTTTATGTTGTTTCTTTATCGTTTATTCTCTATTATCTAGCATGAGAACACAGGTTCTAAAAGGTTCGTCTCCTGCTTTCCATAACTTTAAAAGAAGACCACTTACTTGATGATGAGGAAAAAGAAATTAGATAAGAAGTATATCAATTCAAACATTCCCATATTTATTGATACATATTCCCTCCATTTCATATTAAGTGTGGTTTAGAGAATTTTTTTCGTTGCAAAATAAGTGTCGTTTTAAAGTTTCAATGCAAAATTTATTAACTTTATTCTTCATTCTATTTTTCTATTGGTTGAATTGTACCGGTAATGATGTTTTTATATTGAAAATATACAAAATTAAATGCTTTCTTAATCCGTGTGCACAAGTCTAAAATGACATTTATAATAAAACAGAGGGAGTATTAAATAAGATGGTGTCTGATCATGTCGGAATAATTTCAATTTTAATCTAGACTTGTAGTAAAACACTTTTAAGTGCGATTAACTCGATCAACTTGTACTTAATATTCTTTATGGGAATCGTTCTTTTGATGGAAGATTAAAGGGAAAGTGTAATACAATAAACTAATTAATTAACTGATATAGCAATAATACCGATGTATTTATAGAATAATAAGAAACTATATATATTATGGGTTGAATTTATTCTTCGACCGTATAACATCGCCACTAAAGAAAGAGCTGTGGCAGTGACAAAAAAAAAAGAGCTGTGGTAAAAAAGCCTATGTTCTAAGACGGTACGATTTAATAGGTCTCTAAAGATTCAGTAAGTGTTTGTCCACGCTTCATCAATTTGAAACATTATTACTATCAAGTGGATCGTGGGTCTACTGAAGATTGTCTTTCATATTCACGGCTGGATCCGAAATTTATAAGACTATAACATTCTTAATTATATTAAAGAAAACTTTAATAATTTAGTGATTAGGATTCAGAACAAACGTATATAGCCGCAATAACTATACGTTTGTTTATTTTTAAAAATATAACTATATGTTTATAATAAACAAAATGTGAGAATATTTATGTGCAATTGCAACAAAACTATATGCTTATATTTTATATACTCTAGTGAAACTCTTAATCATCTTCTACAAAAAGGAGATTTCATTTGATTCGGGGCCCATCCCTAAACCTGCTGAAGACTCATACAATACTGATGATTGATGGACGATAATGAGATAGTGGTATCATGGATGAAGCTACGATATATAGAACCCGGTTTAAGCAGTTTGTTATCTCATCATAAAGCGGCTCATGATTTGTGGACACATATTCGTAAAGTGTTTCTGGGTGAAAAATGGCCAGCGGGTTCAACGACATAAAGCGAAACTCGCAAACAGTCATTAGAGAAGCTTTTCCATGGAATCACATTACAAGAAGTTGACGAAGCTTTTACATGATTTTCAACGAGCAAAGACTATAAAAGAGATATCAAAGGAAAAGAAGATGATGTACTTTATCATTTTTGATCTATAAGAATTGTCTCGGATTGGGTTTACCTTTCTGGCAGTATAAGATTTGAGGTTTTATTGGTAAATTTAATTTATTCCAGTAAATAATTGATTCCATCAGAAAATCTCTTTAACCTAGTTTGCAAAATATTTATGTGTTTCTTTATGTATATCAATATGCATTAATTTTGTTGATATACCACCAACCATGCACTATCCAATATCTTTTATAGTCAGTAATCATTTTTCTTTAAACTAATAAACGTAAGTATCACAACCTCATAAGTTTTAATATTAAAAGGATTCAGTGTCCCTAAGTTTATCTGTAACCAAAATGCTAGATCTACAATCCACAGTCACAGATAGGATCACAAACAAGGTTGGTCAGGGGTTGTGAGTACTTACTATCTTTATACTGATTTTTGTATATTGTTTTTTTTTGGGAAAAAAATGTTTTAAGCTATGATGAGAACAACAATAAAACGACGTTCTAGAACCTTATTGGCTTTGTCAAGTACACATCTTGCACTTTCAACTTAAGATAGGAACAACATTATTATACTAAAAATAGTTTCACAGAATCGCGCAAACTTTATCTTTGATCGACAACAAATTAAAAATTCACCAAAAAGGAGGCAAATACATAAAAATTTCAAAAATATTATAAAATTAAATCAAAAGAACACGATGATTTGATCAAAGTAAACACTTGCCAAATTGCATCTTACGCGGTTACAGATCACTATTGCAACTTTTTTCTTACGTACAGGCGTTACCAGTTATGACGACTACACTGTACATACGCTAAGTACGGATAAAAGCATGTATATAAATAAGATTATGGATATTTAAAACTCAACTCAAAATTTACACAAATTGTTTGGTGGAAGGCAAGAAAAAAAATAGAATAAGTAGCAATTCTCATCAACTATACTCTTACTCTATTCCAACAGTTTTTTTACCGTAAGTTGGTAATATTTTTCGACTGATAATGCATATAACTTTTGTGTAAGAAAAACAAAGCTTTCTCCTGATAAGACATTAAAGAAAATCTTATTCTAAGAGCATATCTTAGCAGAATCACATGCTTAGCCGCTAAACATGTCTTTGAAGTACAAAAGTCATAATAATACAAAACCCGCACGAAACAAGGAGTTTAAAATGATCTCCAACGACAAATATTTTATAGATGATTCAGTTAACTAAACTGATTAATAATGTCGGATTAAAACTGATTATCAGTGAATGAAAATGCTGACGTTTTACAGGCACGTCTTTGTGTCCGTAGTCTCTGAACCGTTGAGGTACTTTCGCATCTGCAACTCTGATATTTCATTAAAAATCATAGATTTGCATTGCTAACAAATCTGATTAAAATATTCGTAAAACAAAAATCTTGTGAGCCTCGGAAGTTAGAGAGAATCTACACCTTTAATACGGGGTTCAAACATCTAACAATACAAAAATGTTGCTAATATAGATTTGAACAATTGGAAATCCTCACAAATGCACATCTGCTAGCTGTTGATATCAACATGATATTTTAGAAATACTTGATCGTCTCTGGCTTTAACTTAGGTTTTAGTTTGCTGCCTCAAAGTTTTCTGGCTAACCTTCAAAGTTTCATGATAGTTTCCTCAAACTTTATAATAATATGAAATATTTAAAATTCATCCGAACAGTTAAAAATGATGATTTTAGATCAAGACATGTAACATATTGTGGTTTTTGTTAGTGTAGTTTTGTGTCATCGTCTAATTCAAATCATCATATTTCATTTTGCAGAAAAAGCAGATATGCCGATTTGATGATCTAACTTATTTTAGCTTTGAAAGACTTAGTATCTTTGACTAACAAGTGGATCGGTCAGTCGGTCACGGTAGGCATGAGAAACCCTAAATCTGACCCTAGTTAAGAGATTATTTTAATGTTCGTAGTGCTAATTAGCTACTAATATAGCTGATCACATCAAAACAAATACTCGTATTCAAGTTTCTGTTTCACCATTAGTTCACACTAGACTAGCTTTTCGACTAGGGAGAAGATGGAAACGTTAAACAGCGGTTTTTGAAACCATATGATAATATTTAAAAGGAAATAACAAGCGAGAGCACTTATTACAAGTTTTTTAATTTAAATTTATTAAAATTGATTAGAAGACGACTAGAACAAAATTACCCAAATCAATTATCTAGGAGAAATTGCCAAAAATACCATTTTCATAGTACCACTTTTCATGTTTACACTAACCACTTTTACCACTACTTTTAATGAAGGGTCTAGATTTAAATGTTTAGGATTTAGGGTTTAGATTTGATATTTTAGGGTTTAAGGTATATAGTTTAGGGTTTAGAGTTTAAGATTTAGGGTTTAGAGTTAAGGATTTAGGGTTTATAGTTTAGACTTTAGGGTTTAGGGTTTAGGATATTGAATTTAGGGTATATAGTTTAGGGTTTAGGGTTTAGAGTTGAAGATTTTGGGTTTAGGGTTTAGAATTGGAGGTTTAGGAATTAGAATTTGGGATTAGAATTTTGAAAAACATATAAAAACAAAGATACAAGAGTCTTTACCATTTTAATAAATAAGGTATTATTGAAAATATGTCTTTAGTGGTGGTAAAGATGAATAATGGTACCTTGAAAGTGGTATTTTTGAAAATTCCCCTTAAGTTTCACTCAATAATATGTTCAGCGTGTTTCGCTAAATTGAATCGTAAATTTTTGAGTATTAGTTAATGTTCTCAACCATCGATGATAACTACAAAATAAGAAATTACCTCTTTTTCGAAAGTTAGTCTTCCTATATTATCTCCGAAGTAGTTGCTTATTGCAAATAATCTTTAAAATATCTAAGAGATAGAACTATAAGACCACCTGTCCCATGGTGACGCACAAAGACCAAAAACATCTTAAAATTAATTATTTAGTATATTTCTATAGTTTATTTTATTGCCATACTGCCTTAGGTGGAATCCAACGAATCTTATATTACGACAACAAAGATTAGTGTAAGATCGGATGTATAATTCTCCTAGACACTTGGAGAAACCTTAGTGGTTGAGTTAAATGTATCAACCTAAAATAATCAAGTAACACTAGATATTTTTTTATAACTTTTAAGTGTTCTTTTAAAGAATATATTAATTAAGGAACTTAAATAATAGCCATAATTATAATTAATATACGTGTCAACAACACAGAAGTTCCAAATAACTTCAGCATATAATTATAGGGATTATTCTATTGGAATTGATGCTAGGTTGCACCATGTTACCCAAAACCTCAACATTACATCTTTAATCCTGCATGAATATTAAAAGTGATTTAATAACCCTGCAATGTCCTTGTTTAGTATTCAGGAAAATGATGAAGTTTGGGTGACTAAGCAATTCATTTAAACCAATACGCTAGGGTTATGAATCCAGTTTATGGCTCAGCTTTTATTTGACTATCCCGGCATCGTTTTTCTGCAACTTTGGGTCAGTTTTGTTTGTTTGATCACAGATTTTCTATCCTTAATTTAAGCAAACAATAGCCTGAAAAATGTACCAACACTGTTTTTGTCACAAAAATAGCATCAAATTTGGCCAAAAAAAAAAGTACCAACAAGAAGGCAAGTTAGTATATTTCGGATGATGCCTTTGAGCAATGAAGTGAATGGAAAGACAAAAGGATATGTACGAGAAACTTATGAAAACGACCTGCGAAAAGGGTAAAAGAGCACTCAAGTTATACTTGCTTGTAAGTTCTAACCCTTCTTTCTAGTAATATTCTTCTTCTTTTCCTTTTATATCTTCAGTTCTAAATTCTTGTCTTTTTTTTTCCGTCAATAGATATATTAAGGGTCCAAGCCCAGAACAAAGAGGATAAAAACCCAAAACATCAAAGTCCGAAAGCCCAATAAACAAGCGGGCCGAAAAACAAAACACATAAACAAAATGGGCCTAAAACCCAACCGGTTTTCAAGCCCAAATGCCCCACCGACAGTCGAGGTGTTGCTGACACGTGTTTCAATCCACCGCTTCGGGGATACACGCGTCACGCCCACACCAACCCGACCAACACCGCTACGCCTCACCGTCAACAGACCCGCCAGAAACCTCCGTTTCTTCGGCGTACGCCTGATCTTCATTCCGGTTAACGCCGGAGGCCGTAGCTACCGAACCTTTTTCTTCGCTTGACTTTTCCACGGGGAGCTTCGTCGAGACACATTCGAGATCTCATCCCATCCTCCGCCATCGAAGTCACCAACTTCAACACAACCCTTCTTTCACCAGTGAGCTTCATCGGAACCCGAGATCTCCTACTGGAAAGAAGCGATTCGCCACCCACACCGAGAACCAACAAAAGAGAACAAGACAAACCAAACCCTAATAACGCCGTCGACAACTACAGCATGCCTATACGCCGTGAAAACTAAAGCCGACCGTTCACTTTTAACGGAGAGGAGCCACGCCGGAAGCAGGAACCGAACGTCCACCGCGAGGAGGATGCGACGCCGGGAACTAAAGCCAAGCGACCACCGCGAGGAAGATGCGCCGCCGAAAGCAGATGGAACCAAACTAACGGAGACTAAAGGAGAGGGTTGAACGACAAAACGACCGGACCGACGATGGCTGAGAAAACCTTCACCGTCGGCCGGAGGTAAGAACCGTCGCGACTTTTTTCTCTCTAACTTTTTTTTCTCTCTAACTTTTCTCTCTTTTCTCTCTCAGACTATTCAAGATCTCTCACTCAGTTTCTCTTTTTCGTTCTAAATTCTTGACTTCTGTGGATAACATTTGATAAATATATTAATTATTCTTATTACTAAATATGAGCTCGTAGAACTATTCTTGTAATTTGAGATTGAAAAAGTATATATATTGTAAATATTTATATATAGAATGTTGCTTTTAGGTAGTGATAACCTTATAATTTTAATTCTAGAAAGAATATAACTCTAAAAATGTAAAATGTTCTTTGTCTTGTCACTTATCTCTATCTATATGAAAACAAACAAAAAAGGTGGTGGAGCCAAGGAGTTAGAGTGAGTGCGTGCATATATAAATAGCGAAGGGGCAGAGAGAATACAGAACACAACATAACGCAAAGGCAAAACAGAGGAACACTTAGGTTTCATAAGACTGAGAGACAAAAAAGATTGGTGTGTCTGAGGGAGAAGGAGATCTAAGACACCACTTCTCCTCTTTTTAGCTTTCACTTAAAGAAAAAAAAGAAGAAGAAAGAATGAGTTTGTGGGGAGCGATGGGAGGAGGATGGGGACTGGTAGAAGAAGGTTGGAGAAAAGGGCCTTGGACTGCTGAAGAAGACCGTCTATTAATCGATTATGTGCGGCTTCACGGTGAAGGTCGATGGAACTCTGTGGCGAGGCTCGCAGGATTGAAGAGAAATGGCAAAAGCTGTAGGTTAAGATGGGTTAATTACTTAAGACCAGACCTCAAGAGAGGACAAATCACTCCTCATGAAGAAACCATTATCCTTGAGTTACATGCTAAGTGGGGCAACAGGTAATTAATTTGAGCTTTGATTTTATATTCATCTTGTAATAAAATGTGTTTCTTCAAAATAAATTACATTTTAAATAAAATTATCTTTTCTTAAACGTTTTTTTCATTACGATTGAAGTTTGAACAATTGTAGCCTAACTTGAATAAGTATCTGGAATCCTTTTCTTTCTTTCTTTTCCCTTTTATTCTGATAATTTTGTAACTTCAGGTGGTCAACAATCGCTCGGAGTTTACCAGGAAGAACAGACAACGAGATCAAGAATTATTGGAGAACCCATTTCAAGAAGAAAACAAAATCTCCAACTAACAACGCGGAGAAGACGAAAAATAGAATCTTAAAGAGGCAACAATTTCAGAAGCAAAGACAGATGGAGTTGCAGCAAGAACAACAATTACTTCAATTCAACCAAATCGACATGAAAAAGATCATGTCTTTACTAAACGATGACAACAATAATAATAATGGTGATAATGACTTCAGTAGCAATAGTAGCGGCAGTTATGGCGAAGGTGGTGTCTTCTATGTTCCTCATCAGATCACAAATCCAACACCAAATTCTGGCCATCACCCAAATGGTAATGGGGTTTTCCCGGTGGTTCCGGTGCCAGCACATGAGGCTAACGTGAATGAAAATTACCCAATTTGGAATGGAATATGGAATCTGGATTTATTAGAAGGACAAGGAAGCTTTGGTGACGGTGCTTGTGCCCCAAGAAAGCACTGTTTCCAGAACTGGCCTATTCCCTTTGACTTGAGCTTTTAAGTGTCTTATCTGCTGAAAAAATGTCATAACTTGACGGACAAGTTAGGTCGAGTTTGAGTTTGGTTTTGTTTTATCTTTCCAGATTTTGGATTTAACATACAGTAGTTTTGTTATCCATTGTGTGATGTTATAAGAAGCTCATTTGGGCAACTCCCAAGTTCAAAGAGTGATGTAGTAGAAAGTCTTTGGAAGAATGCCGTGTTAACTGTAGCACAGCTTAACTCACTCGAGTAGAGCAAATAAAAATATTATTACTTTCAAATTTGAGTGGAAAAATATCTTCTTAGATTAGTAACTAGAGATATTGTTTTTCACCAACCAAAATAGGCTAATCTATATTAATAAAGTAGACATGAAACTCTCTTCCTTACGCCACCTCAGCGTAGCATGTTTCTTTTCGCGCCACGTGTCAGCTCCTGCATCTACCTCTTTTGTTTCTTCTTTTTTTGATCAACTAAGCCATTCTCGCCGTGGAGCTTTCCTGTAACGTTTTTCCTGTCTTAAACTCTTGCTTTAATATCATTAAACTCAACCCCTCATTTCCTCCCACTCCATCTCATTTATTCAGAATCACGAACAACATCTGTAACAGCTTCAAGCTTAACCTATAATCTATATATTAATAAAGTAGACATGAAACTCTTCTCCTTACGCCACCTCAGCGTAGCATGTTTCTTTTCGCGCCACGTGTCAGCTTCTGCATCTACCGCATTTTGCAGTTTTTTCTTCTGCAGTACCTCGACGTGCGAGGGCCTTGCACGAAACCAAACCGCCCCCCCGCTTTGATACGGAGCTGGAGCTTCTAACTATGATGAATGCGCGCAAAATGGATCCGTTTATCATAAAGAGATTCGTTGTTCCTGACCCGATCGGTTCAGGATCATGGGATCCTTTTCTATCAGACGCTTTTGTTTTTTCTTTTTTTGATCAACTAAGCCTTTCTCGCCGTGGAGCTTTCCTGTAACGTTTTTCCTATCTTAAACTCTTGCTTTAATATCATTAAACTCAACCCCTCCTTTCCTCCCACTCCATCTCATTTATTAAGAATCACGAACAACATCTGTAACAGCTTCAGGCTTAACCTATAAATTAGTGTTTAGAGACGATGAGGACATGCACCGTTTGGATATATTATAGCCTAAACCATCTCTACCAAGCATCAGCACGTGAAGAACCCGAACATCATCACACAAAAGAGCGTTGTTTGATTCTTTAAAACGGCAATGTGGGCTCTGCAATTAATTTGTTGCTCATTGAAACCTTAGCTAAGCCCAACAATGGCTTTCCTAAGTCTCACTAACTTCCATTGTAACGTTCTCCAATGCCGAGCAATCACCATCGTAACGTTTCTCCAATTCGACAATTGTCTCATAAGTCTAGCAAAGCAGAAAGAAACGACACTTATGGCGGCTAAGAGGGTCAATATCTCAGATCCCAAAGCAGATTTCTTTGAGTCAAAACAGGAGATTGGGTACGAGTTGGAGATCTTCAAGGAGAAACAGAGGTAAAGCTTTCAACTTTCCACAACTATTCTCTTGGTCCTCATCTTAGATTCACATTCAGCTTTTGTCACATGGTCTGATTCAAAAGTGTTAAAACTTTGTGCAAAAATGCAAAGCTTATGAATGATGCTTATAAAAATTTCATGGTGAAAACTGAAAACTATGAAAACAACCAAACCAGCTGATGAAGTAAGAGGTTTCTTCTGAATTTGAACTATTAAATTTCTTTATGGCCTATGTTTTTTTCTACATGATACTTAATGATTCTACCTACGAGCAGGAACAAAATAGAACATTACCGTCAAGAAGTTTTACCATTATTTCTAGACGATATAACAATAGTGAGTGTCTTTTTAACTTTAACCTTTCAAAAATCCCTGAAAGCTTTTCACAAGCTCCCTTACATGACAATGTTTTCTATAGATATGCGGTGACAAGCGTTAACGTTACAAATCAAAGACCCCAAGTCGAATCAGTGAGTGATTCTATATTTCTCTGTTTTCTAACTTTTAAGCATAACAAACATCCCTAAAAAATCTTATTGTGCAACTCACTATGATATGTGCAGCTCATCCACGGCATATATGTATGTGAACACAGACTGTCAGATAAGTCAAAACCAGAGTTTGGTTCTTAGCTCAGGCTGGGAGTCATAGCAGAGAAGAACAAAGAAAATATTGAAGGTTTTGATCTATTCTAACCTCAAAAATGAAACCAACTTTTCCTCTGCAATGGTGATTATTTTATGCTGATTTTCTAAGTAAAGATCACTGGTATTTGAGTTCGGAGAAATTAACATTTCTTCTCGTTATTGTGAGAAATCCAATGAGGAATGTTAATCTCTTTTCCCGGGGATTGTTGAGAAATCCAGGTCGGACTTTTTCAATCTTTGAAATTATTGGTCTATGTATTTTAGTTTGAATAATTGTTTCCTTCCTACACTGCTATATTGCCAAGTTATGTCATTTTAATTGAAAATTTTGTTTTCATATTCAAAAGTGTTTAATATGTTGCTCCTGAAATTACAGAAATGAGATTTATATTTGGAGTACAGAGATTATTAAATAAATCATACTTTGTGGTGTCTTTTTGGGGTTTGTAATATAAATGTTATATAATCTCTGATCATTTTATTCTATTTAATTATGTAATTTATATATGTTTAACAATGTTAACGTCGTTATAATAATGAAAAAACTGAGAAAAGGAATGTTTGATGAGATGTGAATTACAGGTTTTCATTCAATACAACCAACATCTAAAAAATTTGGAGATCAGAGTTATTAATTCAGATGAAAAGAAAAACGAATTCCAGTGAACATTTATATGCGGTTTGATTTATCTTATTGATCAGATGATTAATGTTTACATTACACTTATGTTTTTTCTTTGTTTAGTTACAGATTGGTACACTTTAGCTTTTTTGACCAAATTATTTGATCTGAAGTGGTACGTAACCAGAGTAAAAATAGCTAGAAGTATCATATTTTATTAGTTTCTCAAATATTAATTCATAAAAATATTTAAAGAAACATGAGAAAATTTCCAAAAAATATATTTTTTTAAATAGAATTCTATAAAAGCTATACTATTAACAAATCATAATCACTAAAATACTAAAGTTTAATCAAAATGTCATTGAAAAAATACTTATGAACTACAACAAACAAATATTATATTATGTTTATAATTTGTTAGTTTATAATATTGTTTTAAATTTAGAATGTATTTGATCAAAAATTTAGAATGTATTAAAAAAATTCATAAAATTTTGAAATATTTTTCAGCTTAAAATATTTAAAAAAAACTTCATAAAAATATTTTATAAAATTATACACCCCGCCCAGGGCGGGTCAACCACTAGTAGTAGAATAGAGCCATGGATTTGTGACTAGAAAAAACTCACTTTAATTTGTAGCGTTTACGATTCACTTGTTAAGCGTAAATGGGCTTTTTATTCGTGGACATTAATATCTGAGATACGGTAAATACAAATTCAAATCCAAATTCTGCGCTGTTGTTTTTATTCAGGCAGGCTTCAGAAGATTGTTTTTGGTGTGGAAGCTTCAGACTTGTTGAGTGCAGTGATCAGACCCCATGCGTGGCCATCTTTTCAAATGGATCACTAGTAAGATCACAGATTCTTAATTTTTTGGATGGGTGGAAACTGGAAAAGTCCTCCAAAGTTGGCTAATATTCCAGCCCAGTTGATTGTTTTTTTTTTCTTTTTGAGAAAGGGCTTCCAGCCCAGTTGATCGCAAAGAGTGTGTCATCACAAAAAAATCTAACTCAATCGTATGTAGCGAGAAGTTATCCTCAATAGCTCTCTCCTTTTTTTTTTTTTTGAGAGGGGCGGTCGTTTGAGTTTGATTCTTTATCTCGTTGTATTGGTTTGAATGTTGGTATGAATGAAAGCAAGTATTTACAGTGAAAAAGAAATTGATTTATACAAAATAAGTAGGCCTAAAATTTTAACAAATTTTCTTTTAAAGTTCTAATAAAAGATTCACAAGTTTCCTAAACTAGATGGTATCTAAAAAAGAAAACAATATCATTTCTCCTTGTTTAGATTCAGTTAAAAAACACTGTAGAATAATGTTATCACAATATTTAATGTGATTCCGTCAGCTATTTTCTCACACACAGGGGTGGACCCACAGCAGAGGGACCTGTGGCACATGCCACATACACATTTTTTATTTTTCTTTAGTAGCTAAAGAAAATTTTATTTTTCTTTAGACTAAACCAATGAAAAATGTGACGTGGTCCACCCAGTTAGAATCAAATATACAGTTCAAATAATTATGACTAATATTTAGAAAATATAATCTTCCTCAATGAATTATACGTGATTTTTTTCTAAAAAGTTTCTGTGTAAAAAAAACTTCTTTATTTTACCCTTTTTCACAAATATCAAAATAAAGAAATCTTATTTATAAAAGTTATTTATCTGCCAAAAACCAATTTATACACCATCTTTAATATTTTTATTGTTTATTGCTTACAAATATAATCTTTTAAAGTAACTGTGGAAATCTATACTAAAAATAGTGTGTATCAGCATCAAAAATTTAATTTAGAAAATTTACTTCAAGTTCTTCGGTATGAAAATCAACACAGAGAATTTTATTCTTTTATAGAGTTTTTTTGGTTTTAATGCCATAAACTATTTCAGTTTATTGTTATTTTTAATATTTTATTTCATATGATAATAAATATATTATATTAACTATTTTATCAATTATAATTAAATATTTATGTGCCACAGTCTAACTAAATTTCTAGGTCCGCCACTGCTCACACATCCAAACTTGTTTCCCCATCTTAGTCAAACTGTATCTGGACCATATATAATTGTATTAATTAATGTACCTTTCATTTGTTAGCACAATCAGAGACGAAACTTTCAATTATAAGTGTACAATAAGTTTGATTATAATGAAGTGGGTGGTTCTAAATAAAAATAATGAAATACGGAACCCTTAAGATACTATTGCCGTAAATACGTCTTATTTTTTGCCAACCACAAAATATGTCTATACGTCGAAATTTATAACCAAAAATATAAGTTTGTCACGAATATTTGAGTTGGAAATCCAGTTAATACTTAAATATTCCATTAAAATATATAAAATTAGCTAGAAGCAATATTTTTCAATATATGGTTCTATACTTTTTTTGTGAAAAACTAGATTCTCTGTCATTTTTCTTACGTCTGTACTTGTTAACATCCAATTGCTTCTACATAACAAGGAAATATAAAACAAATCTAAGTAACAAAATTTTCAAATTTGATATATGCAGCTGTAGACACTTTACACTTAACCTAACGTGCCATGACGCCGAGCCATGGACTGACCCGACTTACACAAGAAACTTGTTTGATAAAGTCTAATTTCACAAACCAGGGAACCACCTAATATGGCTTTTCTAATTAGCAAACAGTTTAAGTTTTTTAAATTGTTAGTTGACCTAAATTAAAATATATGAACAATAATTAATCACTAGTTACTACAATTGCTTAGAAATCAATGTGCTATGTGGTAATCCATGATGTCATACGATTTTAAAAGCTACCAGTTCGACTAAAATATGTGATTAATTTACCATTCGTCGACATTATAATAAAAGATTCTATATCAACCCTCATTACAATATTGATACTATTTTGTGTTTTTCGTATTTTTTTTTATCAGGTACTAGTTTGTAATCTGATGAGCTCATTAATTGATTTTCCTTTGTGCGTACTTATATCAGTGAATATAGATTACAAGTGTCTTATGATGATCAAGTCTACGTATCGGGCATAGTTGAGCGTTATCAAACTCGCCAATGGAATCACATTAAACGCCACAGATTTTTTGATTTAGGGCTTAAGTGCAATTTTCTTACAAATCAAACGTGGCTCATGGTAACCGAATTTATCATTTATATTGGACGTCTGATCATAGATAATCTTTATTTTGAAAGTTTGAACGCAATTTTGAAGTTTTCACTGAACACAAATAATATATACAAAATTTCAATTAGTTTATTAATTTTCAATTGGTTTTGAGTTGAGTGTTTAGAAAAATTAAAACTTTAACAAACAAACCTTCTTAATTTCTTGCAGGGTCATTGTATTAAGATTTTTGTATATAGAGAAATGCTTAATCTTGAGTTAGTTTTCAGAGCAGTTGTTGATCGCATTCGATTTCTAAAACAGTTAGGGATTTATGTAACTAGATCGAATTGGTTGGTGGAACTTACATATACAAGTAAAAATGTCATATTCAAGAAAAAAAGTAAACTAAGCTCAAAGACTTTACATAATGCATCCAAATATTTTTATTATTTTTAAACATCCATATTATAAAAAGTTCGACCGGCTTAAAACTGCTCTGATGATGGTATTATATGGAGTCCAATGACTAAATTCCACATTGGAAATATTATTTACTGAGAGTGATATAGTTATTGTCAATGGGTTTGGGGCTAAAAACTCTGAAAAACAGAGTAATACAAACGAGGAGAAAAAAATTAGAATCGTAAAATATATAAAAAAATAATTAGTTCCAATATTATATATGCGTTTTCGTAATTCCACAATTTTTGCTAATTTTTAAATAGTTTTTTAATCAAAAACAAATTAAAGAACAAATGAGTTTCCCTTTCCGTGACAGTGTGAATCCAGAATGACTAGCACGTCCCACTTTGTTCGAGTATATTCTTCCCTCTTCAATCTGGATCGAGATTCCATGGTCAATGACGTATGCTACACTTGGACAGATCATCTCTGCAAGCAACATTTCAAAGTCATTCGTTTTCTCTGGTTAAAGTTAATTAATTCAGTTAACTTAATCGTTCAATGACGTATGAGATACATTATTCATATTTGTTTTGTCTGTCGAAGAACCTTTTTTTCTTCTGAAAAAAAAACAAAGTGTCGAAGAACCTTGAGGAGTACAATAGCAAAATCATATTTGAGATTTTTATCACTAACCTGCTGTGCCACAGTGAACTATTCATTACATACAATAGTTTTCCCCAATTCACATAAAAGGATTTGCTGTCTACGTTAATTATACACCATCACATAAAACACATATTTACACAGTACTAATATACCTTTATATGTTTAATATGACAATATATATTAACTAATATGAGTTATGTATCTAAACACTATAACCATGTTTTTTACTATCCAGATACAAAATTTCATTTAAAAATCGAGTAACTTAGTATTGAAAATTTGACTTGATGATTTAAATAAAAACAAGAACCCATTTAAAACTTTTGAATTAGTTAATATATATCGGTTTAAAAAATTATGTTTCTCGATACTGAATCGCCAAGTTCCTACGTGGGTTTTACCATTTCCAGCAATAAAAGCATGACTATGGTATTAAAACGTAAAACATGAGAATTAGTATGTATGTGGTCATGTTAGTATATAGTTCGTGTAATTATAAGTATAATACTATTTAGATATATGACTATACGATGGTTTATACTTGGTGTACAGTCATTTTTTCCCATCTGTATATTCTTTTGCATTTCTGTATTTACAAAGTACATGCCAATCACTAAAAACCGTAACCGCATAGTTAAAAGATGGACAAGACTTAGATTCACCCCCTATGGTGAACCTTTAAATTCACCATTTTCCTTAAAACTAATCAAAGTGTCATGTAGATAATTAAATAAAAAATAAAAAATTATTAAAAAATAGTTTAAATGAGAAATAATGTCAATTTTAATGATGCTAACAAAACCCCAAACCCTAAATCATAAATTCTAAACCCAAATATATACATTAAACTCAAATTTTATACCCTAAATCCAAACCATATACCCTAAACTCAAATTCTAAACTTTAAACCCAAACCATAAATCTTAAATTCAAACTTTATACCCTAAATCCATCATATATCATATACCCTAAACCTAAATTCTATACTCTAAACCCAAATCATATACCCTAAACTCAAACCGCATACCTTAAACCTAAATTCTATACCTTAAACCCAAACCCTAAACTGAAAGATTTGGATTTACGGTTTACGATTTGGGTTTAGAGTATAAGATTTGGGTTTAGGGTATATGGTTTGGGTTTAGGATATATGGTTTGGGTTTAGGGTATATGATATATGATGGGTTTAGGGTATAACGTTTGGATTTAGGGTTTAGAATTTGAGTTTGGAAATATGATTTGGGTTTAGGGTATAAGATTTGGGTTTAGAGTATAGGTTTTGGTTTAGATTTTAAAATTCAAGGTTTAGGATTTAGTTAACGGCATTAAAATTGATGTTATTTCTTTTTAAAATTAATTTAACATTTTTAATTTAATTATCTACATGGCATTTTGATTGGTTTTAAGTGGAGTGGTGAATTTAAAGGTTCACCATAGGGGTGAACCTAAGTCTTGTACTTAAAAGATCTAGCAGATTCCATCTCTAAATTCAATAATGTTGTTAAACACTACGTCACAACTTTTATAGTAATTAATTAACTACGAGTTTAATTGGTCAAGCTGGAATCAAAAGTCAACCCTAGCATCCTCTTCCTCCTTTTAATAGACACACAAGCTACAATCTTTCTTCTTCGTATCTTGCTTTCTTTCTTAGGTCTCTCAACATGTCGGGAGCTATAACATGCTCCGCAGCCAACCTCTCCGCTCTGCTAGGCCCCAACTCCACCGCGGCGGCTAACTACATATGCGGCCAGCTAGGCACCGTCAACAACAAGTTCACCGATGCAGCCTACGCCATAGACAACACCTACCTCCTCTTCTCCGCTTATCTCGTCTTCGCCATGCAGCTCGGCTTTGCCATGCTATGTGCTGGCTCCGTTAGAGCCAAGAACACAATGAACATCATGCTCACCAATGTCCTTGACGCTGCAGCCGGAGGACTCTCTTACTATCTCTTCGGTTACGCCTTTGCTTTTGGCGAGTCCTCAGGTGGATTCATAGGAGCACACAACTTTGGTCTTAATAACTTCCCCACTCTCACCTCGGACTACTCCTTCTTCCTGTATCAATGGGCGTTTGCAATCGCAGCCGCTGGAATCACAAGCGGTTCCATCGCGGAGAGGACTCAGTTTGTTGCGTACTTGATATACTCTTCTTTTCTGACCGGTTTTGTTTACCCGGTCGTGGCTCACTGGTTCTGGTCCCCGGACGGGTGGGCTAGTGCCTTCCTTTCAGAAAACCGTTTGTTTGGTACTGGAGCCATTGACTTTGCTGGCTCTGGCGTTGTTCACATGGTTGGTGGTATTGCTGGACTATGGGGTGCCCTTATTGAAGGTCCTAGAATCGGCCGGTTTGAGGACGGAGGGAGAGCGATCGCTCTCCGTGGCCACTCTGCCTCGCTTGTTGTCTTAGGAACCTTTTTACTCTGGTTCGGTTGGTATGGTTTCAACCCCGGTTCCTTCACCAAGATCCTTATCCCGTACGAGTCTGGTTCCAACTACGGACAGTGGAGCGGAATAGGCCGGACAGCAGTCACAACCACGCTCTCCGGATGCACTGCCGCTCTAACAACGCTCTTCGGGAAACGTTTACTCTCAGGCCACTGGATGGTAACTGACGTTTGCAACGGTTTACTCGGCGGGTTTGCGGCCATAACCGCGGGTTGCTCTGTGGTAGAGCCATGGGCAGCGATCGTCTGCGGCTTCATTGCTTCCATCGTCCTTATAGGATGCAACAAGCTCGCAGAGCTCTTGAAATACGATGATCCGCTCGAGGCCGCACAGCTACACGGAGGGTGCGGTGCATGGGGTTTGATATTTGTAGGACTTTTTGCAAATGAGAAATATGTAAACGAGGTATATGGAGCCAGCCCGGGAAGGCACTATGGGCTTTTCATGGGTGGTGGAGGGAAGCTATTGGGAGCACAGCTGGTTCAAATAGTTGTGATTGTGGGATGGGTTAGTGCCACAATGGGAACACTCTTCTTCATCCTCAAACAGCTCAATTTGCTTAGGATCTCGGAGAAGGATGAGATGAGAGGAATGGATATAGCACGTCACGGTGGTTTTGCCTATATATACCATGATAATGATGACGAGTCCATTCAGTTTCCGGGGATGACCCCTGGATCTCCTTTACCTCGCCGTTCTGATCCTCCAGCTTTTTGATTTTTCAGGCTTTTTGTAATTTAATTCCCGTTAAGACTTTGGGGGTTTGCATTTGAAATACAAAGCTTTGTTTGTATCTATTTTGTTTTGAGTGAACTATCATCTATGTATGTGTATGTGTTTCTTCTTTCGATTCTGTTTTCCGATTTCTATTATTATTTGACTTGTTCAATGTTTTTCTCTTTTCTTGAAACTAATACTTGATGAACACGACCATTGCTACATTAAGAAAGAAGTTTGAGTCAAAAAAAAATTACTACCATATTACCAAAAAAGTAAAAGATAAATTACTCACGTACTTTGAACACTCTCCTCTGCATGTATACTAGCTTTATTTTCATGTTTTTCTTTTAACTCTTATGCGTTCCTTCTTCTTTTGCCTCCACTTAGAGAAAAGGGGAACTTGGCAAAACTTTTTGGCTCGTACTTCCCTTTGTGGGTAGCTGAGTCTCACTCGATTTTTTTTAAAGTTCCCCTGTTATACAGTTTAAGCTTTATATTTTTTGCAGTCATCAAGTATCAGTGGAAATAGGAACGCATGGCCACCAACATTTACAAACCTCCAATCAAACAGAAGCATCCTTCGTATTTTGTTCATAAATTAATTTAATGTACTTGTATATATATCATCTAACACATATTGGGTGTAATATTAAATTATAGGCTGTATATAAAATAATATATAAAAGTTCACGCGTATTACCAAATTCTCAAAAATTAAAAATATAATACCAGAGTTGGTGGGACCAACAATGTGGAACAAATCCTAGCCATATATACAAATTAAAAAAGTACTTATCTTCGTAAAAAAAAGAGTACAGTACTTATCTATACAGAACAACGATAAAAAGTCACCACAATTTATCTAAATATATATAAACCTTTGACAAAAGAAAAATCTATATATAAACCATAAACGTAGGGAGGAGGGGGGGGGTGCGAGGGAAGCTTAAGATGTGCAGTAGTAACGTGGAAGAAGAGAAAATAAGAAGAAGCAGAAAGAGAAGAGGAGACTGCAGAACATTCTGCGAGGAACCGATTTACCGGACGCGGTGTTCTATATGTGGAATAACAGATGTGTTTGTCTACTGCGCTGCGGACGCCAAGTTCTTCTGCCATGGATGCGACGTAAGGGAACACTCCTTCTCTAACTATTGGTCTTGGAGGCACGTGCGCCGCATGGTTTGTTCGGTTTGCCAGTGCTTCAATCGCACTTTATTGGTCGAAGATTTCTGCTACACTTTACCAGAGTTGACCATCCCAATTGAAGTACCACAAGCCGAAGTTGAAATCGATGAGCCAAGCAATCTTCTTGATTCCGGTGAAGATTAATACTCTGTTCTAGTTAAGGTTTTGGTCTTTATTACAACGGTTGAATGAAAATAGCTTTAGGGTTTTGTTTTCGGGTCGATGAGGGTTATTTAAGCATATTGTTTGACATGATTCTTTTGTTAATTTCATTTGATCATATGATCAATACGATGTTGTTAATTTTACTTATCAACTGACTCTAGACGATCAATGTGCTAAGGCACTATTTCAATGAATGATTTAGATTAAATTTCTTTCATCATAGATGCATGAGACCTCGGGTTAATAAAAAAAAATGGACAAGACTTTGGTTCACCCCTATGATGAACCTTTAAATTCACCACCTTCCTGATAACCAATTAAATTGCCAACTAGATTAATGATAAAATAATTTAGAAAATAAATAATATCTTATTTAAGAATATTAATGTCACTATTTAATCCCTAAATTCAAACTATATATCCTAAATCCAAATTCTAAACCCTAAATTTTAACTTATAAACTAAAACTCTATATCTTAAACCCTAAATCCAAACAATAAATCATAAACCAAAAAAATCTAAACTCTAAACCCAAAACTATACCCTAAATTCAAACCCTAGATCCTAAACTCAAATCTTAGACTCTAAACCCAAACCATAAACCATAAACCCAAACCGTAGACCCTAAACCCAAACCCTAGACCGTATAACCCAAGCCATGAACAACATCAATATTAATCTAAATATTTAGGGTATAAGGTTTGGGTTTTGTATTTACGTTTTGGGTTTAGAATCTAGGATTTGAGTTTAGAATATAGATTTGAGTTTAGAGTTCAGGTTTTTGGGTTTATGATTTATGGTTTGGGTTTAGGGTTTAAGATTTGAGTTTAGGGTATAGAGTTTGGGTTTATAATTTAGAATTTAGAGTTTAAAATTTGGATTTAGAATGTAAAGTTTGAGTTTATGAATTAGATAGTGACATTAGCATTATTAAAATTGACACTATTTATTTTTTTAATTATTTTGATTTTTGAAAAAATATATTTAATATTTTTTAATCATTAATCTAGTTGGTACTTTGGTTGGTTTTTAAGAAGATTGTGAAGTTAAAGGTTCATCATAGAGGGTGAACTCAAGTCTTGTCAAAAAAAAATTGACCATAGGCCCCCCATAAGTATAAGTGTATAACATATCACCAAGTTTATCATTTAATGACTTTCCAAAGAATATTATATATAACTTTCAAGAGGAAGCTAGTATCTCTTTTCGCCAGTTCGTAAAATACCTTTTTGGTGTTAAAATATCACTAAATCTGTATTTTAAGTTAAATTTGTAGAGTCAATAATTTTATTTATATTATGATAATTTTAAGTAGAATACCTTTTTGTTGTTTTGCCAAAACTTAAAAATAATATTTTCTTTATATTTATAAATAAATATATCAAACAATTATTTAAAAATATTTACTTTCATGATTTTAGAGCATAGTAATCGGAATTTCTTATTGAGTCCTTAGGATGGGAGGATCATAAGAAGAACCACCAAAGCTAAAAAACGATCAGAAATATCCCACAATAAGAAACGTCTTTGTTGAGTTTTGTGACTGTTTACGAATTTTACAGACGCGTGGTATTGACTCTTTTTTTGTAAAGATAAAAAATCGGAAAAAGAAGGAAAAAAACTTTAAGGACGTTTGTACCGATAACGATACCCTTGTATCTTGTCTAAAATTTTATATTTGAATTTTGGCATTTTAGATGTAATTTAGCAAAATAAAAACTAAATATCTTGAAATAATTAACAAATTAGGGAAGAATTTCCGTTTGAAAAGAAAAAAAATAATATAAAGGTCAATGTTTATTTAAATCTTATAGAAAATCATCGTTTTTGATATTGTTCTTTTCAGTATCAATTTCATATATAGCTCACTAATAAAATAATATAATAAACTAGTTGACAGTATATTTTTTTGTCTTTATGGTTGTAGAAGAAGCTTATCTACAAGATATAGATATAGATACTAAACAAAAAAAAAAGATATAGATATAGATACTATAATATTATATAAGCTGGGGTGGGGGGTTCGAGAGAGGTGATGAAAAAAGATGTCTAATGATAATAATAGCAATAACAACTATTTGGGAGAGAAAGAACAACTCAGAAGAAATCTAATATGCAGGACAGTTTGCAAAAAAACGAGTCGCCCATCTAAGTGTGGTGTGTGTGGAACAACAGATGTTCTTGTCTACTGTGATGCTCACCGCGATTTCTTTTGCTTTGAGTGCGATCGATGGGAACACAATTTCGACAACAACATATGGGCTTGGAGGCACGTGCGTCGGATGATGTGTTCGGTTTGTCATTGTTTCAGCCGCAGAATAATTGTCGAAAATTGTTGTCTACCTTTACCACCATTGTCTGTCTCTACTATATTACCGCAGGCGGTGTTTGAGATCACCGCAACGGTTTCTGATCCTGAAGACGACGAGGAGAACGAGTAATACCGGGTTAAGGTTTTAATATTTTAGTATTATCAGATTGGAATAAGATCATGAGTTTAGGCTTTTTTTTCTTTTGTTATAAGTTTTTAGTACTTAAATATTTTCAATCTATTTTTGGTAGCTATCAAACAAATATTCTAAGGATATCATTATTAATATGCGACGGTTTGTAATTAACTGTAATCAAACTGTAACTATGCGTAGACGTAGAAAACAATCGACTGAAGCAAAGATGTGGTTAACTACTGGAAGAATTAGCCCTTTCTCAAATTATTATTATTATTGAAAAGGGTTTACTACTAAATTAGAGGCACCATTATTAATAAGTTTCTCCAGTGGTTCAGGTATTAAATAGGACTCCAAGGAATTCAAGGCAAAACACCTTATGGATGTTTTTTCCACCTTATGAATGTTTGTATGGAAGCGGTCTTCGCATGATGATATCAGGATGTTTGGGTGCTTCTAGAACCGTAACGATTACGATTACCTTATAAACCAACTAGCTAGTTATAATATGATAGCTAGTTAGATCGACTAACTGATAATTTAGGCATTCGACTATTCGTTCTAATTACTAGGCTTTGATTACTATCCGCTTAGGAACTACTAGCACGTTGTAAGCGATTGGGTTATTTTCAAATGTATATATTACAACTCAATCCAGACAAATTCTTAATATATTGCTTATGAACGTAATAAACTAATAATCATGGTTTACAAAATCCGCGTATTATAAACTATATAGTAATAAAAAAATTCATAATTTTACCTTAATTACTACTAATACTTATTAGTACACATTTATTAGTATATCACTTTCACAGTCAACTGTTCTTTGTAATCAAATATCATAACGTTGTATCACATACCAACTGCCCCATGCAAGCATGCTTTTGAAACTTAATTGAAAAAGGAAAAAAAAAAGTATATATATATATATATATATATATATATATATATATATATCTCTTTGAAGTTTCCTGTTTACTGTCCGATGAAAATCAACAGTGAAGGTTATCTGAATTTCTGAAAACAAGTGAATATTCAAATCAAAAAAATTTAAAATATCAATTTTAACTGTCGCATAGGTTCTACATACCAAAAAAAATCATCAGAATGTAATTATCAACGGTTTAAGTCTGCAACGTTTATAAGATTCTTTCTTCTTTCGTGAAAAAAAAAACTAGTTATACTGCGGATGCACCACTTGCACCATCATCTTTTGGATCATCTCTTCTTGCAAATCTCTCTTTGGCATATTTTCCTCTTACTTTAGCTGCTGCTTTCATTTTTGGGGCAGGCCTGCAACGAGTGCAAAAGTACATATAAAACAAGAAAATAAACTTTACATTCAGCAGTCGTATTATACCGAAAGCACTTACTTGCGAATGGTTTTCTTAAGGTTTTGCCTGATAGCAGCTAGTCTTCTGTTCATGCTCGTAGCAGCTCGTGGTGGTAGTGGTTGATGTTCTTCTCCTTGATGAACCTAACGGTAAAAACAGTTATAGGAGGTAGAAGATCAAAACATGAATATTATAATAGTTGCAAAAGAAAAAAAAAACATGAATATTATAATCTATATTTGGAAGGGGGTTTTACCACGGGTTGCACAACAATTTGCTGAACTGGGTGCTTCTGCCTCAAGCAGTTTAAGGCCACACAATCCACATAGATAGCGGCTCTCAGCAGTGCAATATATGGTGGCAACGTGAGAATTCACCGGGCATTTATCACAATAGTATTGGGCCATTACAATCCTATTAACAATTGGATCATAGTTAGTTTTATGATGTTTAAGCACCAAATCAATAACGTGCTTACAATACCCTAAAGAAAAAACTAAGGCCTAGCTAGATTCTTGGCAGAAGCAACCGATAACATCAGTCTAGTTGATCCTAAAGTAAACAAGAAAACCTAACCCTAACAAATTAGTAAGATAGAGAACTTACCTTTACGGTGGAGCGAGGAAGAAGAATAAACGGAGGAGACGTTACGTTCCTCAAGAAATGCTGAGAAACTGATGTAAAGGGGAAATTAAGTGAGAATTAGAGAGACGAAAGTGAATTACGTAAGAAGTCAGAACAAATTTCAAGGCGGAAGAACCTCAAATTCTGAAACAAGATCACGACGATGGCGAAGAAAGAAGACGGAGTGGATCGCCGAGGAAGATGACGTGCGGAGGAGCGAGTATGAGAGTAACCAAAGTAGAGGATGAGTTAGTTAGAAGCACATTCTGTTCGTTAAGTTTTCTTCAAGATCTTACTGTTGCTTTATTATTTATATTTCTTCGCATAATATAAACAGGAACGTTCTATATAAACAGCTACTACGTGAAATAATAAAAGCCGAAGAAAAACCAAGCCGGTTTAGCTAAAGCGGTTGTTACAAGTTATAACCGCCATTTTTATCCACATCATATATACTGTTTATACAAGTGTCGTCAACTCAGCCACCATTCCATCCTTAAAATCTAATTAAAAAATAGTGTCTTTATCCACATCGTCACGTACGTGTTGCTAGATCAGCAATAAAGGTTTATTTTAATCATTTTTAATTAATGCTTTTCCCTATAATTCTAAAAAAAAAAAACAGAAAACCAATTTGTTACTAGAAACGATCGGTTCTCAAATTCGTTTTTTTATATAAATCCTCGGGAAAACTAGGGAGAGAGAAAATGGCGTTTCATTTACCTCATCAGCTCGGAGCTCTCGCCGGAACTCCGATCAAGTCCCGTGAAACGAACGCAACGTCGCTGAATTCATCTCTATCAGTTTCACCAGTCACCACCGTTGTCCGCGCGGATGCATAAAGCGATTAATCTGAAGAGTCTTGAGGCGTTGAAGAGTGGTGGCGTGGAAGGGATCATGATCGACGTGTGGTGGGGTCTGGTGGAGAGGGAGTCTCCGGGAGGTTATAAATGGGCAGGGTACGATGGCGAGGAAGGTTGAGCTCAAGGTTCAGGCTGTTATGTCTTTTCATCAGTGTGGTGGTAACGTTGGTGATGTCACGTGAGTAACTACTTCCTTTTTATCTTTTTAAAAAAAGTTCTGTGTGTATGTTTTTGACACTAAAGATTGCATTTTTATGTTCTTTCCATCGCTAGTATTCCTCTGCTTCAGTGGGTTGTTGAAGAGGTTGACAATGATCCGGACCTTGCGTACACTGATCAGTGGGGGGAGAAAGAAACACAAGTATATATCACTTGGTGCTGATACACTCCCTCTTCTCAAAGGCAGAACACCCTTGCAATGCTACTGTGATTTCATGCGTGCTTTCAGAGACAACTTCAAGCATCTTCTTGGAAACACCATTGTGGTAATTTCACCTTCTCTTTAACCCCCATTTCTCTGTTTCTCTCTCTACTAAATGGTTTGTGTTTTGATTAAATTCGTATTTTCAGGAAATTCAAGTGACATTGGGACTAATAGGATTGAAACATTTTTTTTCCAAATTTTGTTTTGGAATAAAAATTTAATAAGATTAGAAAGCGATATCAACATGTCTACTCTTATATAGAATCACAGTAAAAGATGAAACTAGACACAATTAATCTACTTTTCTATGTTTGCTTAACCAAGTCTTGAATCTAAAATGGTAACAGTGCAAGATAATATCCAAAACCAAACCGGTCTTTTTTTGTAATTAGTACATTGCCTGGAACACCTTTAACCTTGACTATAATCAACAATTACAAAAATTCAAGTAAAACAAAAACGAACACTCATATAAACGTGTCTCTGTCTCACTATACCATTTTCTGCTGTCTTCTTGACTTCACTTAAATCCAATGAAACCCAAAATTCCGGATCAAATATCCAAAAAGTCTTCCAAAACAAAAGAGAGAAGGAAGGAATAGCGAGCGGTCCATGGCTTATGCCGGGATGTACAGAATGGCAAGAAGGGTCAAGGCTGAGCAAATTCGTGCATTAGAGTAGCTTTCTCGTCCTTCTTTTCGATGGCCCTCCTGGGAACATCTTCATGATCCATCCAAGAACCCTTTCCACCACCTAAAAGGAGAAAGTGATTAAATGTGTGTGTACCTCATCTTATTCAGATCTAAGTTTTGAACTCTGGCCAGAGAAGAAGTGTCTGTGTACCTCATCGCCCTCATCTGCAATCGGTGGTCTCTCTTGAACAACATGAGAATCCGGTTGCATTGCAGGTAATACATTGTCTATCGCCATATTCTGTGCTGTTAGAAGCTCTAACCTTTGCGTCTGCACTTCAAGTTTTCTGGATAGCTCTTTATTCAACTCCTATGGTTACCAAACATGATAAAGACTTTAGAAAACACGAGAAACACAATGTAACTAATAAACACCCAAACATTAAACGAACATATAAAAATGGCGTCGGATTTTGAGCCTATGAGGACGAAACCATATACAAAGCACAGCTAGGCATGTTGCCGAATATAAAGAAGACACACTCTAGTTCATGCATTTCATGCTTTTCAGTTGATGTTAATGTACCTTCACATGCGCACTTCGAGATAACTCAGATGACAATGCTTGCACTAGTTCCTCTTTTTCAATTGCCAACTGCAGCCAAAGATGCAAAATAACTCTCACGTTGTTATCCACATTGAGAAATGGTAGCATCGTAACACTTGAAAAGTATTGATTCTCACAGCTAAAGGAAAAAAAAAATCTGAGATAACTTCACATAAATAATCCATGAATACTACCTCGGCAATCAATGTATTAATGTTATCAATCACTCGCATCTGATCAGCTGGAACGCTTAATGAAAATCCTTCAAGAGTTAATTGTCCAGTTTCAGGAATGATAGCGGTATTAGACGAATCACTTTCGAATAGAGATGTCGAATCTGTTTCCTGGTTAGAGCTCCCTGACATAGCATCTGAAATGGCTGCACCAAGATAACATAGAGGAAAATAGGATTATAAAATAGTAAAAAATTCCATACCAGTATCCTGGTTTATAAGACTACACAGACCATCAACTAGAGTCTAAGTGGTCATGATTCAACATGAAATTATTTTTTAAAGACGACAAAGATGCAGATATTTGAGTTTAGATGTCCAAAATATGCTTAACTTTTCCATAATAGTGGGCATATACTACTGTGATTTTATAGGAGAACCATTACCAAGACCTTCGGTATAGGTTGATGCGTTTTTCCTGCTAGTAGAGCTTTTACCAAGGTCAGTGGATTTTCCACCAGAGGAAGCTTTCTGCACCATAGTCTGTAGGACCTTCTTCTCTGAAAATGAAGATGAATAATATAAGATACATACAGAATTTGTAAAAGGACACTACTTTGCAGTGTGTTTACCTTCCTGCAGAGCTTTAATAGTAGATTGTAAGTCTTGGCGATCTTTCTCTACGCTCTGTAATTTTTTCCTATAACAGTTGATAGTTAAGATGAGAATTATATATCCTAGTAGAAAGTACTAATAGGTAAATATCAGTATAGTAAAGAGCATACTTGTAAGATGACATTTCTGCTTGTGCATTCTCCAGTTCCCTCTCCAGCTTTAACTCACTAGATCTGAGTCTGAGAGCCTATATATGTTCCACGATAAAGTTAAACCGCTAAACAGATTATATGAGCATCTGAGGGTAGAGGAAACTGACATATTCACAGTTTAAAAATCCAAATACTAAACTAAAAATGGCATTCCACACTTTGCAGTAAGTTGAAAATGTTTTTTTTTTTACTTATGAAAATGTGATAGTTAAACAACCAAAGCTTATACCTTATCTTCCAAACTGATGACTTCAGCAGCCAGTATTTGGGAACGCTCATCAGCAGCATTACATTCGAGCTGTGCATTTGCATACTCAATCCTGAAGGATTCAAGTTCCGCCTGTAAGGAAGCAGAGTTAAATCAAGTAACATCTTTTGCAAGAATCTAGTCATAGGCTCATAGCTACAGCGGATGACTGAACACGGCATACAGATGCTCATCCAGAATCATACTCAGGCATACTCAAATTCTGAGTCTCATAAATAAACACTAAGCATTTTGGCAACACATGAATGCAGCAAAATGCAATATCATCCTTTACTAAAATATACTGCTAGGGCATATACAAACTGGGTTTTGTTGATTATAGGTAGTTTACCAGGATGCTAACCATTTTTGGTGTTGAGTATAGGTAGTTATCAGGATACTAACCATTTGTTCTTGAATCTGTTGCTGTAGCTTCTCCATATCATCTTTTAGTTGGTTGACAATACTTCTCTGGATTGAAATAGAAGCAAGAACAATCATTACATGAATCATTACCAAGGCCAGTGGACACATGTTAATAGTAGATAAGTCCAGTCAATGCTAATTACGTAAACATCTTGAAGAAACAATCTCAAATTTCTTTTAGTTTAACCATATCTGTCTCACTTGTGAATGCACCAATAGATCTAATAGTCTAAAATGTGTTTTTCACAAGATAGTCTGAAAATGGTTTACGAGTATGGCACTTTAAAAAAGAGACTCAATTTACATACGTCCAAATCATGAAATTATAAGACTCTTTGCATCTCCCAGATATCCGAAGGCCGAATGACAGAAAAAATTTGGCGAGAAATGTAGCATGAGCATATGCAAATCATTAGGCAACTACTATAAATTGTCAAGCTTGTTCTCTACGTATGCTGGACACTACTCAACTAGGATGCCATAAATCTTCATGTACCTGCTGGTTATAAGTGTCTGTCAGCGAAGAGTTTTCAGATGCTAAGGATTCTGCCAGAGCACGTGAAGCATCTAGATCCCTTTGGAGTGAGAACTTTTCTTGTGTCAAATCCTCAATATGCTACAAGTGGAAATATGAAACCGTATCTCAGAATATGCATAGGTCAAAGGGTGTAGAAAAACAGCAATAGTGAAAGCAAGGATCCTGAAGTAATATAAAATTAAAATGCATGACAATTTTAAAAGACTATAAACACCACAAGTGAGAGGCAACAATCACAGATCTTTGACAAATTGCTGTTTTCATCTATTGTGTGAGCAATTCCCATTTGACTATTTTAAATCAGAAACGCATACCCCTTCTGGCTCATTCTCATCTCAAAACTAATCAAAACATAACTTTCCAAACATTTAGTAGCATATCAACAATACATATACAAAACAAAAGATGGTGCAAGAAATAAGTATATTTACCTGTTCCAGACTACTAAAATCATCATTTTGTTTTGGCATGGAGTAATCAGTAAAACCTGTCATTACTCCATTGGCAACAGGGAACAAAGGACTCCTGAAATTTTCAAATTGATAAGGAGAACCAGCTGCTCCGCCTGTCGATGATGGTCCATTGCTCTCTATTTTCCCTGATACATGCTGGCGTGAAGATAGTCCAAAACCATCACCGCCAGTTAGCTGGGAACCACTTGGTGTAGCCAAATCCGCCTCCTTCTCAGGGTGTTGATATTGAGTCTCTGGAGCTCTTGAAATATTAAGCGAATCAAGGAAAGATGGACGGTTTCTCTTCACACTTGCTTCATTTGTAGCCGAGTACAAGGGCGAAGAGCTCGTGAGATTTACACTGTAATCCGAAGATACAGACGGTCGAGATGATGTTTCCGGGGAACTAAACAAATAACTGCTAGACAAAGTTGGCTTCTGCACGATGCTGCTACCTCCTCTTAGCTCACCAGTTCCCTGTTGGTGTTTATCAACTTCGTGAGTAGACCCTGCCATCCTGGTAGTAGGTTGTAGAGAGTCTAGCAACAAAAAAAGCGTAAGGATCAGTAAAGTTGTTCCCTTTAAAGGAAGAAACCACATTGCTTCACCAATCCCATACGAGAAAACAAAAAAAACGTACCTTTTCTGGATGAGATGCCGTGCATTTGCATGGAGGTTAAAAGCAGAGTGGTTTCAGAAAAAGGAGAGGTGCCTTTGGGAAACCCATCACTTTGATCGAAACTTCCACTCGATTGCTTGTCTATATTGCTAAAAGGTACAACTTGAGCACCGCCTCTCAACTCTAGGCTACTAGAGAAACCAGATGTGCTCAAAGACTCATCTTGCTGGCCTCTTTCTTTGCTTACATCCTTAGATGATAAATTATATACATCTGACTTGGGTTGGGTTTCAACCCGTGGAGGTGGTCCATTAAACAAGGTGGATGCAGCAACATCTCCATCTGAATCTGTGACAGTTTTATCATCAACAGGCTGTGTGCTCAATGATGCGGCCTTTTTGGCAGCTTTTTGCTTCCGGAACTGCTCAAGCTGAAGTCCATAGATTAACAAAAACACAGCCTTTGAGAACATTGTATCAGATCAATCTCAATTCTAATAAGCAAGGACAGATCATTTAATCAGTAATTCAAATGTAACGCGGGGTGGAGGATGATCGAGAGATCTAGTACCTTACGGCGTCCAGCTTCGGCGACCTCCTGCCTCCGGGAGCTAGGCTTAACCTGAGCTGATGCCATTTGACAATTACGAGCGACTTCAATTTCAATTTCAATTTCAATCCCTCTTTTTGTTGTTGATTACCATTCCGAAATCGTTGATTGCAGAGAAGGAACAGAGGCAAATCTCGAAATTTGAATTTAGGGTTTCCGATCTGAAGGAGAATGAGAGAGAGAGGAAGGAAGATTTGGTGGTGGTGGTGGAAGTTATAATCAATTTTGGTTTCCTTCTCCGCCAGATCTCTCTCTCTCTCCTTTTGTTTGAACAACCGATTGCTTTCTCTCTCTGTTTTTCTCATTTAAACATTCCTTTTTTTTACACTTCGATGCTTTGAACGTTTTTTACTTCTCTTTGTTTTTAGTTGGTTCGGTTGCAACTTTTTTTCTAACATTTTTTACTCATTTGTTTTCTTTCTGAAGTTGTGAACTTCAATTAGTAGTAAAACTAGGGTAAACCCGCCCTACGGGCGGGCGGACGATAAAAACAAATGATGCAAATTATTTTAAATGTCTAATTTATTTTTAACTAAAGCACAACTAAATTTTATATTTTTTACAACAATTTTAACTGTTCATTTTAGAAATCATATTTTCTAATTATTATAAAAAAAAATTAAAAATTTTCTATAAAGTACAAAGCCCAACAATATTAAAAATTAGCAAAAGTATTACTCACAATACAATAACACGTTTATCTATCTCACCAACCGGTTTGGTTCAAGTTTGAGAATACACATCTGAACAGCGATGTGTTTGGTTGGCTTTTAGTCAAAGTTGCTCACTTTGCCTATAAAAAAGCAAATCTCCCACCTTTTCATGGCTTCTTCTTGTTTCCTTCGTCAGATTCTTTTCTCTTCTTTTCATGACTTCCATATCGATCAGATCATCTATGACCTATAGACCTTTCTTCCCGCAGAATCTGACTTGCTTGCTCCTTCAGAACTAATGGCCCAGAAGTGGATCCAGGTACAATAACGTCCCATCCCTCAGAACCAAGTGTATGTTTTTCCATTCTCTTCCCCTACATGAAAAAATAATAATGAGCAAGAAGATTTACATAGAAAAGAGTTGACGTAAGTGAGAGAAGGAAGTAACCTTCTGTTTCAAGTAGGTCTCTCTCGCCACGGTAGTAGTTCATTTCCAATGGCTAAACATTCTTCCTGCTTCCAACCCAATAGACCTACTTGATGAACACCCAAGACCAAAGCATCTAGAGGATCATTTCAGGAGGAAACATTTTATGATTCCACATCTTTCGCCAGTTGAACAGCTCCTCCCATAGTTTCAAGAGCGTTGAGGAATCTACTCAAAACCATTGTCAAGAGAAGTGAAGCGGAGAAATAAAGCTCAAAAATAAATAAAAAATCTTAGGCAGGCCTGCTTAGTAGAACAAAAAAGTAGTCCTCGAGGCCAATCTCACAAAAGTGCCACTATTCAAAGGTAGCAAACTATATAATTTAAACAAACATCTACATTGATAACACTGGAATTGAGTTTTTTTCTTAAAAAGCTCACCTTCTGGCGCATTGCAATGGCAGTATCAGGAACATCATTTCTTAAGCCACTATTGAGTTACTTAACAATTGTTTCTCTTAGAGAAGCCAGAGAATGCATAGTTTTAATCAACTCCAAAACATTGGTTGATTCTCCTGTTGCGTCAAGGCGCTGGTAAATATAAAATTTATGCAGTCAAGACTCACGAAAGAGACTGCAATATAACAAACTTTGCAATGATGTGATTCTATGGACTCATACAGTGAGAGAACCTACCTCTTTACATTCAAAAAACAGACTGAGAGAAGAAAGACCTCTCTCATCCATAGATATTTTCATAGAATCAAGTTGTTCAGTGAGGTTGCAACAAAAGACACAATGGCGCTATTACCTTCTATTGATAAAAAAAAAATAGAGTTGGCTTCAGAAAGTTGTGATACTACCTTCCAGCATTCAAGAAATCCTTAAGCTCATTATGGAATATTTTGAACTGCTACACAAAGTCTCCACTGTATTTTCCTGGATTCTCAGTGATTCCATTTCTTATGTTGCAATTAGATCTTCTGGACCCCGCATTCCGGTGAAGCTTGTTTTCTATGGTATGCTTGATCTCTTGCTGTAACAAAGATGTGTTAACATGAATACTAATACAGTAACAGGTGAAGCGAGTATTAGTACCTTTCGATTGCATCATCCTAGCCTAAATTCTCTAGTATCAGATGCGGAAGAGCTTTCCGTTGGAGATTTAACCGGCACTGCCTCTACAGATGCCGAAGCAGGCTTCGAAATTCTCCTTGGTGGTTGCAGAATCAGGATCAGAACCGTGAAGCGGGTTTTGACGTACCATTGTCGGAGGAAGGATATGTTTGTATACGTCAGGATGATTTCAAGAGAACAGCATAGGAAAGAATAACCAGACAATCATAGTACGGAAATATAACAACACACCCAAAACCAAAGTAACTAAATTCAGTTTTACGGCCAGTTCAACATAAACACAACCCCAACAATAAAATACCTAATTAGTCAATCGAGACAACATCCAAACGGGAAAAAAAAACAAAAAAACTGCAACACTCAAACCACAAATCAAATAGTAAAACAAATCGGATGGAATTAACTTACGTTGACGTCCACCAAAAGGAGGTCAGCCCACATGAGCTCGCCGCCACGTTTCATGTTTCTTGCTTCCCAGTACCGAAGCAGCCGCGCCTCAACGACGGCGGAGCACCGGCCGGATTTCAAATCCGAGAAGAAAACTTTCGTCATAGCCATTAGTCGAGAAGAGGATGAAGATTGTGAATTAGCGATGACAGGTATCAGAGAGATTAAGAGGTGAAGGAAAAAAACAAAAGAGTGAGATAGGGACCTTTTATAGCACACACCAACGCTTGATCAGCGCAACCGAAGAGACCGCATTGAAGTCTCGAATTTAAGTCACACGGAGTAATTACGATGCGCAAGCAACAGATCCGTTACAGTATCCGTTTCTTCACGATCGGCGCCCATGGAGTCATGGAGGACGAAGGAGAGAACCCCCAAATCCGATCGCGTACTCTGGTTCTAGCTGGGCCGGCAAATGAGACCAAGCACAATATGAGATCAAGCCCAGCACATAACACACGGATAAGCCCACGAACGACACCCTTTAAATGAAACGATGCGGTTTAACAAACTGGACGCGTGGCGGCTTGTAGGAGCTCGAATTTCTTAGGTGTCATCCTAGGTGTCAGCAGGTGGGATACATCTTTTCTTTATAGATATAGATCCATCTTTATCCAAAACAAAAAATAATTGCGTACAAACATTAAGAGATGGTCTTGGTTCAACTCAGAAAGAAAGGCTACAGTATTGTATTTGGAGGCAAATGGTATTAGGAGAAATATTGGTGGCAATTGGTTGGGTGTAGATAGTGTTGGTTTGCGGGTTGACCCGTTCCGACCCGTTCCCCCGCTGTGGGTCGACTCATTTTTTTATTTAAAAACCTGATCCGTTTAATTTGCGAATAAAAAAAATACATGTACTCGCTTCCCATAAATTAGCGGGTAATCAGTGGTTTAAAATAATTTTATATATTTTATTTTAAAATAATATAAATAATAAATTTTTATTAATATTTTATTTTAAAATAATATATTATTATTATTTTTTATAAATATTCATAATTTTAAGTATTTTTAATTTTTGCGAATTGACGAATATCCGCAGTTTAAATTCGATCAACCCATATTATTTCTGCAGCGGGTCAAACGTGATAAGATCCGCGGATAAAGAATCAAATTCTCAATTCTAGATGTAAATATACACTTTTTAATTTTAACATGTATTTACCTTTTTAAATTATAAATTTATGTTTTAAGTTATTTTTAAAAATCACTACTAAAAAGTAAAAAGAAATGATTGTAAACCTTCTATTTATTAAATCATTATTTTATGTATTGTATGAAAAAATATATAGTTATATCAGCTACATTTACAGCAAAAATTATACAGATAAAATTTTACAACACAAAATTTAAAAGTATATCCAACTAATCACTTCCACAATGAATATGTGTATTTGTTAGCAAATAAAGCGTTTTTGATGTGAACACATCATAATTTTTGTTTCTTTATACTTTGTTTCAGCATATGACTTATGTATTTGTTTGTGTAATATAGTTTTGTATGATTTGATATAATCCAATGAAATGCAAATGAAAAAAAAGCCTAACATTAATTTGTCCATCATACAGTACTTTTCAGCAAAAGTGTACTTCACACAGTCACACTTCACAGTAAGATTATATCAGAACTGCTGTCTTAAAATACAAAAATCCAGAAATCAAATTGGAAAAATGGAAGTAAGAAAATTAAAACTGTTATATACTGATATTATGCTCGACATATCTTATTTGTACTTATCTTATTGTTGCCTCTTATACTTATCTTATTGAGAAGATAAGTACATGTATCAAGTATATATACTTGACACTTGATCAATAATAAGATGACGCTTTCCATAGTATCAAACACGTTATCAGCACGTTTGCCTTTAGAAACCCTAGCTAATAGACAAAACAAATAGCCTCCTCTTCCCGGTTTGTTGACGAGGAGAAGCAAAGCTCCGGACGAGAAGGGAACTGTGCGACGAGAAGTAAAGCTTCGACGATCTCATAGACCGATCAACCCATCAAAAGGAGAAGGTATCCTCGATAACTATACTAGATCCCGAGTACAAATCGTAAAACCCTAACCGCATTCATGTAGCTATATTTAGCCAACATGACTTGCAAAGAAAACAAAATAAAAACCCTTATCTGTTATTGCGTGATCCGTTAATCCTTTGCTATCATCGTTCTCGTTTATTTTTTATGATAGCTTCCCCTTCACGTTTGCTCTGTGTTTTACATAAAGATATCATCTTGCTCGTTTGATCTGTTTCCTGCATACAGATATCGTCTAGTTTTTTTTCCGTTTGCTTGGGTTCGATATAGATACCACCGTACGTTCTATATTGCTCTGTTTTTGTATATATACATATATCGATTGTATCCGCCTGTCCTGATTCGAACCGAATACTCATTTGCTCGCTTGCTCTGTTTCACATTCATATATGCTCGCTTGCTCTGTTTTCACATATATATAGTGCTCTGTTATTTACATTATATATACATATCGCTCTGTTAATTTATTCAACTCGGCTAATTAATGATCATGCATAGTTCGTATATTGTTTGCATTGCTCTGTTATCGCATGCATCATTATTGTTCTGTTTTTCATAAATTGTTTGCATTTTATATTCCCCTGATCATAATTTTAACTCGTCCGTTTAATAATCATGCATAGCACGTTTGTCATACTTAAATAATTAAGGGTGCATAGCTCGTTTGACCATGCATAGCTCGTTTGACCATGCATAGCTTCGTATATCGTTATCATGCATAGCTCGATTGTGTTTAATATAAACTGAATTTTATATATGTTATCGTATGATTATTATATCTAATGGGGGAAATAAATTTTTTCAGATGTCTAAATTGGCAAATCTTGACTTCCCTGCTTTGAAAAGCAATGGTGAAAATTATCTTGATTGGGCACTTGATGCAAGGATCATGCTACGATCAAAAGGACTTGGTGATACGATCATCAATGAAAATAAGTCCAGTGATAAAGATCGATACAGTGCTATTTATATAATACGCCATCATCTCCAAGAGAGTTTGAAAACTCAGTACAGAACCACGGAAAATCCATTGGACCTTTGGAACGCTTTACAGCGACGTTATGACCACCAGAAAACGGTGATGCTTCCAAGGGCTCAATATGACTGGAAACACTTGAGGTTCCAGGACTATAAAACAGTAGACGAGTACAACTCTGTCCTGTTTAAAATTGTTTCCATGATGGAATTATGTGGTGAAAAAGTTACTGAGCTCGAGATGCTTAATAAGACTTTCTCGACGATGCATTCCAGTAACATGGTATTGCAACAGCAATACAGAGAAAGAAAGTTCACCACATACACTGAGTTGATCGAATGTCTTTTGTTGGCTGAAGCCAATAATGAACTGTTAATGAAAAACAGTGAGATGAGGCCTCCGGGAACGGCTCCATTACCTGACATCTCTAAACTTGCTATAGAGCAAAAGAAAGAGAGTAACCTCGTCCACCATAATAACCAACCCGGCTCATTCCGTGGTAGAGGTAGGGGACGAGGTGGCACGTTTAACGCACACAAGCGAGGACGTGGTCGCGGGAACACACCAGGCTTCAGCCGTGGTCGTGGTCGTGGCCGTAGTGTGTCGTTTAAACCTCAGATCAAGACTGATCAGTGCCATCGTTGTGGTATGGGGAACCATTGGGCAAAGAACTGCCGTACTCCTAAGCACCTATGTGAACTTTATATCAAAAGTCTAACAGAGAAACCGGAAGCTCATATGGTTCGAGACTCAGGATATGAAGGAGATGATGACGAAGAGGACACAGAATATGTCCAGAACAAAGAGGAAGGATCAAACCAAGATACTGAGATGGAGTTTCAGACTTCAGACATTCTGAAATAAGGAATTAAAATTCCATAGTTTTTTATTTTCCCCCGGTTTTAGTGTTTTCTTATTTTTTTTTTTTATGATTGGTTTTGGTGTTAAACATTATATTATACATTAATAAATTTTTATT
>NC_079515.1:35069651-35084829 GCF_000801105.2 Raphanus sativus | reverse complement strand
ATATATATATATATATAATACATAATCGTAAAAAATAAAAGAAAAATATATATATATAAACCGATTATATACTAAAATAAATTCTTCAAGAATTATAAATATATATTAAGTATATTCGAAAAGAAAAAAAAATCAATATATATTTATACCATACATAAAAATTATTATTAATTATATGTATTGTCTTTTGAAGAATGAAAAGTGGAATGGACTCATTTGTGGTAGACAGTGGCACCAGCCATACCATCCTGAGAGACAAACGATACTTCATAAACCTGATTAATAAAACAGCCGACATCACAACCATAGCTGGTACAGCTAATCTAATCGAAGGCTGCGGCCAAGCATGCATTTTATTGCCTAATGGTACACATCTAGAGATAGATGATGCATTGTACTCACCTAGCTCTAATAGGAGCTTGTTAAGTTTCAAAGACATTAGACTCAATGGTTTTCATGTTGAAACCAAGGGTGAAGGAAATAAAGAATTTCTTCAGATTTATAATATCACCCAAGGCAATAAAAGAGTCCTTGAGACTATACCAGCATGTGGGACTGGACTTTACTATGTTAAGACTAGTCTGGTTGAGGCTAATGCCGTGATGAACAAAGAACTCAAAGAAGAGTTCACTCTTTGGCATGACAGGTTGGGTCACCCCGGATCAGTGATGATGAGAAAAATCATAACAAATTCAAATGGCCACAATTGGAAAAATAAAAGAGTTATTCCTAAATACCTCACATGTGAAGCATGTTCACAAGGGAAATTAATCACTAGGCCATCACCAGCCAAAGTGAATAAGGAAATGATAAATTTTCTGGAAAGAATACAAGTTGATATTTGTGGACCGATACACCCACCCTGTGGGACTTTCAGATATTTTATGGTCTTAATTGATGCATCTACAAGATGGTCACACGTTTGTCTCTTATCAACTCGTAATCTAGCACTTGCGAGGTTGCTAGCTCAGATCATAAGACTTAGAGCACACTTTCCAGATTTTCCTTTAAAGACTATACGTCTTGACAATGCTAGTGAATTCACTTCCCAAGCTTTTAATGACTATTGTATGTCCATGGGGGTAAGTGTGGAACATTCTGTAGCACATGTCCATACTCAGAACGGTCTGGCTGAATCTTTTATAAAAAGAATTCAGTGGATTGCCCGACCACTCTTAATGAATACCAAACTCCCAATATCAGCTTGGGGACATGCTGTGCTACATGCAGCCGAGTTAATTAGACTCAGGCCTTCAAGTGAGCATAAATACTCGCCATCCCAACTAATTACGGGTCATGAGCCAGATATTTCCCATCTAAGAGTTTTTGGATGTGCAGTCCAAGTGCCTATAGCACCACCACAGAGAACAAAGATGGGACCTCAAAGGAGGATGGGAGTATATGTTGGATACGATTCCCCCACTATTATTAAATACCTAGAGCCAACAACTGGTGATTTGTTTAAGGCCAGGTTTGCGGATTGTCATTTTGATGAATCTAAGTATCCAGCATTAGGGGGATATTTTGGTAAGCTGGAAAAAGATATAAAATGGAATCAAACATCCTTAACATGGCAAGATCCTCGGACTAGAGATTGTGATCTAGAAGTCCAGAAAATAATACATTTGCAAGAGCTAGCTAATAAATTGCCAGATTCCTTTGCTGACCCAAATAGAGTAACCAAGTCATATATACCAGCTGCCAATGCACCGATAAGACTTGATGTCCATGAGGGACATAATCAAGCTGCTACTACGTCTAAACCACAATTAAAACGTGGTAGACCATCAGGTTCCAAAGACAAAGAAGTTCGGAAAAGAAAAGGTGCAAAGAAATCCGAATCCTTTGAAACCCTAGACATGGAAAAGGGAACTCATGTACCATCAAAAGAAACTTGGGACGCCAAGGATCAAGGTACTGAGGTTCCTGACAATAATGAGATCTCAATAAATTATGTCATGTCTGGAAGGGAATGGAACAGAAAACATGTCGACATGGATGATATATTTGCATACAATGTAGCACTTGAATTGATGGAAAATGAGGATCTAGAACCCACATCTATATATGAATGCATGCAACGACCAGATTGGTTAAAATGGAAAGAAGCCATTAATGTGGAGTTAGAATCTTTGAAAAAGAGAGGTGTATTTGGACTGATCATCCGGACACCCCATGATATAAAACCAGTGGGATACAAATGGGTTTTTGTGAGAAAAAGAAATGAGAAAGGTGAAGTTGTGAGATACAAAGCACGACTTGTTGCACAAGGATTCTCACAAAGACCAGGAATAGATTATGAGGAAACTTATTCCCCTGTGGTGGATGCTACGACCTTGAGATTTTTAATAAGTCTGGCTATAAGAGAAGGTCTAGATATGCGGTTAATGGATGTTGTAACTGCCTACTTGTATGGTCCACTGGATAATGAGATATACATGAAAATTCCAGATGGTATTGAAATGAAAAACAAAGAGAGTTCTCGAGAACAACATTGTATCAAATTGAACAAGTCTCTTTATGGATTAAAGCAATCAGGTCGAATGTGGTATAATAGACTATCTGAGTATCTCCTGAAAGAAGGATACAAAAACGACCAGGTCTGCCCATGTATTTTCATAAAGAAGTTCAATAAGGGTTTTGTAATCATTGCAGTATATGTAGATGATTTAAATATCCTAGGAACATCTGGAGAAATTTCCCAAACTGTTGAATATCTCAAGAAAGAATTCGAGATGAAAGATCTCGGGAAAACAAAGTTTTGTTTGGGTTTACAATTTGAGTATGTAAAAGATGGAATCCTTGTGCATCAAGAAACATATACAGAAAAGATACTCAAGAAATTTAATATGGACAAATCTCACCCATTAAACAGTCCCATGGTCGTGAGAAGCCTTGGTCCGGACACGGATCCATTTGGTCCAAAGAGGGACGATGAAGAGATCCTTGGTCCAGAGGTGCCATATCTCAGTGCCATAGGAGCTCTGATGTACTTAGCTGGCCATACACGACCAGACATCAGTTTTGCTGTGAACTTACTATCTAGGTTCAGCTCATGTCCGACCCAAAGGCACTGGAATGGGATAAAACATGTACTTCGTTATTTACAAGGAACGAAGGATTTGGGTCTTATGTTTACTAACCAATCTAAGGAAGGTTTAGTTGGTTTTGCTGATGCAGGTTACCTATCTGATCCACATTTTGGTAGATCTCAGACTGGATATGTTTTTACACATGGAGGGACAGCAATATCATGGCGATCCATGAAGCAGACCATGGCGGCTACTTCCTCAAATCATGCAGAAATATTGGCGATGCATGAAGCTAGTCGAGAGAGTGTATGGTTGAGATCCATGACACAGCACATCAGTACCACCTGTGGTATAACCAAAGGAAAGGATCCACCTACCGTCCTATACGAAGATAACACAGCCTGCATTGCTCAGCTTAAAGATGGATACATCAAAGGAGACCGGACAAAGCACATTCTACCAAAGTTCTTCTTTACCCACGAGCTCCAGAAGGCAGGAGAGGTCCAAGTGTTACAAGTCAGTTCAAGTGAGAATTCAGCCGATCTCTTCACCAAGTCCTTAGCCACATCAGTATTCAAGAAGCTCGTGCACAAAATAGGCATGCGTCGACTGAAGGATCTTCAGTGATGCATTCATCATGGGGAGTTCATGTGTTGTACTCTTTTTCCTTATCCATGGTTTTGTCCCATTGGGTTTTCCTGGAAAGGTTTTAATGAGGCAACATCAAAAGCATGAATGAACCCTGAACCGGATGTGTCGATCAAGGGGGAGTGTTATATACTGATATTATGCTCGACATATCTTATTTGTACTTATCTTATTGTTGCCTCTTATACTTATCTTATTGAGAAGATAAGTACATGTATCAAGTATATATACTTGACACTTGATCAATAATAAGATGACGCTTTCCATAGTATCAAACAAAAACTTTTAAAAACGAAGTTAAACCCTAGAGGCCTAAAACCCTAAAAAGGGGGCCATTAAACAAGTAGTAGCAGCAGCTGCTTCTAGAGTCTTCTCCATCCGTTTTTTAAAACGCTTCTCTCCATCGATCTCCCTTACTCGTCCTCCCAGTTATCTCTCCCTTAGCTTCCTCATCTTCTTCCTTCTCAGCCACCATGTTTCGTTTCGTTTCAAGTCTCGCCTCCAAGGCTAGGTAACAACTCAACTCTCTTCCTCTTATTGATTTACATTTCTAATGAATCTGTGGATCTAAATCGATCTCTAGTCTCCTTAATTTCATATGGGTTCTTTAAATCTACTCACTTTCTGATGGGTTTGTTTATCTTGTTCTCTCTTCTCAGGATTGCAAGTAACACAAGACAGGTACTTCTTTTGCATTTGTCTTTAACTCGATCTGTCTTTGGGTCTTATTAGTAGTAACTTGATCTCGTACTCAGGTTTCCAGCAGGATGAGCTGGAGCAGGAACTATGCAGCGAAAGAGATTAAATTTGGGGTTGAAGCTCGTGCTTTGATGCTTAGAGGTGTTGAAGAGCTCGCTGATGCTGTTAGGGTCACTATGGGTCCCAAGGTACCTTTTTTCTTTCTATGCCCATTGGATTCATCTTAATGCTCTGAATCGTTGATGTGTAATCCTATTTAACTCTCAAGGGACGAACTGTCGTGATTGAGCAAAGTTGGGGAGCTCCTAAAGTGACTAAAGATGGTGTCACCGTTGCCAAGAGCATTGAGTTTAAGGATAAAGTGAAGAACGTTGGTGCCAGTCTTGTCAAGCAGGTTGCTAATGCTACTAATGATGTCGCTGGTGATGGTAAGATATATTGGAACGCTTATTTGATTTGATTCAGTTGTGGAAACTCTCTTATTTAGAACGCTTTCTAACTTGTCTTCCCCAGGTACTACATGTGCTACTGTGCTCACCAGGGCGATATTCACGGAAGGTTGCAAATCAGTTGCAGCGGGAATGAACGCCATGGACCTGAGGCGAGGTATTTCCATGGCGGTGGATGCTGTGGTGACTAACCTTAAAAGCAGAGCTAGGATGATCAGCACATCCGAGGAGATTGCTCAGGTAGGGACCATTTCTGCAAATGGAGAGAGGGAGATTGGTGAATTGATTGCAAAAGCTATGGAGAAGGTTGGGAAAGAAGGCGTAATCACAATCCAAGTGAGTGACTCTCACGGTGAAATGATTGCCTATGTTGCTGATTGATTGGTCAGACCACTTATGTTGGTAAGATGCTTTGCAGGATGGAAAGACATTGATCAACGAGTTGGAAGTTGTAGAAGGGATGAAGCTGGACAGAGGTTACACATCACCTTACTTTATCACCAACCAGAAAACCCAAAAATGTGTATGTTTCTTGCTCCCACTACCCAATCAAGCTACTTGATGCTTCAAATCGATTTTATAGTTTACAGAGTTGTGATTTGATATGTAGGAACTGGAAGAGCCTCTCATTCTTATCCATGAGAAGAAGATCTCCTCCATCAACTCTATAGTGAAAGTGTTGGAGTTGGCTATGAAGGTATGTATGATTTATATATCACTTGGTAGATTTGGAATCACTCTCTCTTGAAACTGATGTGTGTAATGTATCTAATGTGATTTGTCCATTTGTTGTCCAAATAAAACCTTATAGAGACAAAGACCACTCTTGATTGTTTCTGAAGATGTGGAGAGTGAAGCTCTTGCAACCCTTATCCTTAACAAGCTGCGTGCCGGAATCAAGGTCTGGAATTTGAACAACTAAAAGCCTATTTGTATCAGTGTTGTTTGCTGACGTGAAGTTGTGATTTTCTTTGGTTTCTGACTTGTAATTTGCCTTTGTATAGGTTTGTGCCATCAAGGCCCCAGGGTTTGGAGAGAACAGGAAGGCCAATTTGCAAGACCTTGCTGCCCTTACTGGTGGAGAGGTAAAGTTGCATTATGTGTCTGTCTTCTGAAATCTACAATGCAAAAGGATTGGCTAAAAGTCAGAAGATATTTTACTTGGATCGCTATAGGTTATCACGGATGAGCTTGGAATGAACCTAGAGAAAGTGGATTTGGGCATGCTAGGGACATGCAAAAGGGTAAGTCTCTGAGATCTTGATGGTGTATAGAGGGTAGCTCCTAGTATGAAGTCAGACTGATCCGACTATGGCGTTGCCAGCATATCCTTCCTGACAAAGACTTCTAAGTGTTGTTGACACTTGTGTGGCTATTTTGTAGGTTACTGTCTCCAAGGACGACACTGTTATTCTTGATGGGGCTGGCGACAAGACAGCCATTGAGGAAAGATGCGAGCAGGTAATTGTTAGCCTTGTGCCCTGATCAATTTAGTTGGTAGAGTTTAATATGCAAGAAAGTATTAAGTGCTAGGAAGATGTGAAAATAGCTATCACTCTAATTGCTTGGTATTGCAACAAACAGATTAGGTCAGCAATTGAACTGAGCACTTCAGATTATGACAAGGAGAAACTGCAAGAAAGGTTGGCTAAGCTCTCTGGAGGAGTTGCTGTTTTGAAGGTGATTACAATGTTATAATGTTGATGTATGTAGAAGTCTGAATTGCAAGTGTCTTGTTATAAATTCTGGATTTTTGGGTATAGATTGGGGGAGCAAGTGAAGCTGAGGTTGGTGAAAAGAAAGACAGAGTTACAGATGCTTTGAATGCCACCAAAGCAGCTGTTGAAGAGGGTATTTTACCAGGTATGTCTCCTCTAGTGAGGAACACTTTTTTCACATAAAGCTAAAAAGTTAACTGAGAAGAAACAAACCAAAAACATTGTAGGAGGAGGTGTGGCTCTTCTATACGCAGCGAGAGAGTTGGAGAAACTTCCAACAGCCAACTTCGACCAGAAGATTGGTGTGCAGATCATTCAGAACGCTTTGAAGGTAAGCAAAATTTTAAAACGAAAACCATATTTGATCTGCTGATGATTCTTAAGAAGAAGTCTAACGGATTCTTGTTGACCAGACACCTGTTCACACAATTGCTTCAAACGCTGGAGTCGAAGGTGCTGTTATCGTTGGAAAGCTCTTGGAGCAAGATAACACAGACCTCGGTTATGATGCTGCCAAAGGTAAGTTAACAATTCCCTTGTGACTTTCGATCTATCTGAAGGTTTGTCTTTAAAGCTAACTAACTCGGGAGAATTTTTTTTAAAAAAACTAGGTGAATATGTGGATATGGTGAAAGCTGGTATCATAGATCCTCTGAAAGTGATCAGGACGGCTCTGGTTGATGCTGCTAGGTAAATCAAAAGCTAAAGCTTGACAATACTCAATTTCTCATTTTTGATATTGGTCTTAAGCAAAGTCTGTTAAACATACTTGTTTGTGGTTGTCGTTGTTAGTGTGTCATCTCTGTTGACGACAACCGAAGCTGTAGTGGTGGATCTTCCCAAAGACGAAAGTGAGTCAGCAGGAGCTGGAGCAGGCATGGGTGGAATGGGAGGCATGGATTATTAATTACATTCACAAAAACTCTTTTGTCTTTTATTCACCAATCATCACCACCTTAACTTGAGAAAAGAGAGTATTCGTTTAGGAATCTTTTGTCCTTTGCCTGTGTTTTACGAAATAATAACAATTAAACAGGACATCATTGCCTGTTTAACTATGTGGACTGTTTATTAGTTTTGTCGCCTAATTTTAAAGTCACCCATAGAGCAGACACATCCACTTTCTTCTCGTTGATCAAAAATCATAATAGGACCTTACGGAAACACTTAGAATCAATGTGCAAATCCAATGTAAAAAGATCAGGGTAGTACCAGTTTTATTAGCCACCCACATCACCATCTTTGATGTAACACTGAGAGTTGTTATTTACTGATAGAACCATCCTGAAAACTAGGAAGGCAAACCCATGAATGTCAAAACTTTGTAACAACACAGACTTTGTCTGTTTTTTATCAAAAGCAATCCAGTAAATAATTTCTTGAAAGACGCACCAACTGATAGGGCGAGACCTGCTAAAGAAAGGCCTAGGCTGGGCTATTGGCTCGGGTAAAGATGTCAGTATCTGGTCTGATCCTTGGCTGTCCACCTCCGAGCCTTTGACTCCTATTGGCCCCCCGACTCTAGCCTCTCAATCCTGGTGTGTTAGTGATCTCATATTACCGGGAACTGATGATTGGAACGTGGCAGCGGTCAGGGAAACATTGCCGCAGTATGAGAGCGCCATTCGCAAGTTAATTCCAAGTGCTTTACAGGCGCCTGATGAATTAGTGTGGCTCCCTAATGCATCTGGGGAGTACACTACGAAGTCTGGATATGCAGTGGCAAAGCTGTACAATGGCACAACGGAAGATAGAGCTTTTAATTGGAAGAAATGCATCTGGCAGGTGGACACTTCCCCTAAGATCAAGCACTTTATGTGGAAAGCAAACAATGGCGCACTTCCAGTCGGCTCTGTTTTACAGACTCGTGGTTTAGCGACGGACATAGTGTGTAAGAGATGTGGAGCAAGGGAGACTGAGCTTCACGTGCTGCTTCAATGTCCGTTCGCCTCCAAAGTCTGGGATCTAGTGCCATGTATGTTCAAACCATCTGTAGAGAATACAGAGTCGATCTCTGCTCTGTTACAGCAATGTAGAAAGATGCTCTCCCTCCCTCCATCGGGGCTGGGTACCACTCCATTGTATCCATGGATTCTGTGGATCCTATGGACGAATAGGAATAAGTTGTGCTTTGAGGACAGAGCTTTTTCTGAACAGGACACCGTCCTTAAAGCTCTTCAAGATGCCCGAGCGTGGAAGGCTGCTCAATCAGTTGATAAAATGTCCTCCATACCACAGTGTGTGGTCCACCAAGCTTACTTACCTCCGACTAACTCTTTCACTTGGTGCTCCTTTTCGGATGCAGCTTGGAATGCTACAACAGGGGACTGCGGACTCGGATGGATTCTTCGGGATGCTGACGGTTCGGTGGCAGAAAGGTCCTCATCACACCGGCGTTATGTGCCTTCGGCTCTGGTGGCTGAGGCCTTGGCGGTCAAAGCGGCAATCACCGCTGCTATCTCTTCACATGTCAGTAGTATCCGCGTATGCTCTGACTCCAAAATCCTCATCTCACTTTTGAAAGCTCAAGGGAAAGATGTGGTATTGAAAGGCGTTCTCCACGACATCTCTGTTCTGGCTCGCTCTTTCTCTACTATCCAGTTTAGCTTTGTACCGCGTTTAGCGAATGTTGAGGCTGACTTGCTTGCTAAAGCAGCTCTCCTTTCTATTGTTTCCTTTGAGACCTTGTAGAACCCCCTTCTAAGTTTAATCTAAAGTTCTGTTTGCTCAAAAAAAAAAAAGATAGGATGAACTGCTGACAAAGGAAAAAAAAGATTGCATGAACCTATGTTCATGACTAAACATCAATAGTCTCCATGAAGCAGAGCTAAACTCATCATATATATTTCCGACCTTACAAATTTTTTCTCTCCGTCAGTTTGGTGTTCATGCTGATACAGTAACTTGTTATATGCAGCTAACGCTTCTCAGTAATAAGAAAACATTTTTCATATTAACTTCAACGTTAACCTTCATACCTTCATTTCTCGTTCTTGATATAAGTAACTAGTTTCTTGTGCTTATTGCTCAAGAACTAAATAAGATTACATATTTCTAATGACATTTTTGGTCCAAGTGAATATATTAGATGGTTTTATATTTTTCTAGATTTGCATATTATACACGTTTGGTCATCGTCACGTTACGTAATATATATGAACTAGAACACACCACACGATTTCTTATTAATAGAGGAAATTGATAAAGGAAAGGAAATAACTAGCAACACAACAACATCAACAACATAAAACAAGTGATGAGAAAATTCTGCAAAAGACAAGCACAATGATCCAAACTAGAACACAAAAGAAACCAAACACATTTTAAAGCTAGAGACCAATGATCTTAATCTCTCTCATGGAGACACAAAACCACCTCCTGAGCTCGGAATAGAACCGCCACCATTACCTCCAGCACCAGGAAAACCCATTGCACCGCCCAAACCACCAAACGCACCAGACCCACCAAGAAGCGGTGTCCCGGATGGAATCGGCAATGTCATACCGGTGCCACCACCTGGCATCCCCATGAATCCGCCTATTCCGGCAGCACCGCCGACAATGAAGTTCTTACTGTCGTCGAGAGGGACATTGACGGCGGGAGACTCAGCTTTGGTAGGAGAAGCAGCTCCTTGAAGAGGCATAGTCTGAGTCTGCTGCAGATTGCGAGCACTTGCGTGGACCAAAAGCAACGTAGCTGCAGAGACCAGAAGCACCAGATTGATGAGTGATGAGAAACTCTTGGCCATTTTGTTGTGGATTTGAAAAGAAAAAGAAGTTGAGATGTTCAGTGTTTAGTTTGATGGCATGTACGCTTGGAATGGGATGGTTTATATAGAGGAGGAAAGTGGCAGAGTACAGTTGAGGATAATAACTTGGATTTAATTAAGAGACGTAAATTAAAGAAAACGAAACAGTTTAATGACTGTCATCTTTTATTGGAACATGAAATGTTAATGTGCATGCATGGGCTTCGTATCTCGAGACTTTGATCCGCTCAGTTGGGTTGTATTCGTTAACGACTTGTTAAAAGCTAACGATAACATAATAACAACGGGGTTTTAATATGTTGAACAAATCACTTTTATTTGTTTGACTTTCACATTAATTGTGACTCTAATTAAAGCTTCTTCTTAAACCAAGTTCCAAAACGGTCTGTTTGAATAGCAGAGCCTGAGCCAATCAAAGTTCTTAGCCTGAGCCAATCAAAGTTCTTAGCCTGAGCTTATCGCTTTCAATTGCCAATGCCACATTGTATAAACTACTTACTATTAAACACTGGTCAACTTTTCACCATCTTCTTCCAAGACAAAAGGTGTATGAAAAAAAAACATACTAATATGAAATGTTAAAGGTGAAAGAAAATGCAGAAGAAGAAAAACGTGAAAATGTGTCCATTGTAACAAAAACTGTTACACAAAGAAACAATACATACATTATAACAAGAAAATAGAGATCAACAAAACTGTTATGCAGGATAACATTACCCGTAGCTCTTTAAAATGGTGAGTTTTATTCAGCAAAGTGAAATCATCGAGATCCAAGAGCCACAACACATATATATGACTTTTAGATTAAAACTAGTTTCATCCATCAATCTCAATCTGTATAGTCCTCCTCCATGCGTGAAGATTATGTTCAAACATTATTTTAATCTAGATTATATCTTACATGAAAAGACTTCATTCATGACAAACACTATCAGATGTGGTGGTTGACTTTCTTAGCCAGATAGAAAAGGACGCCTGCTCCTCCAATAAACAAGAAACCAAGAACCAAAATCCCAAAGAAAAATCCCACAACGCTCTCTAAAGGAACACGAACGATGCTCGCCATCACAATCCCTTGATTCCCGTCTGTGGCTAGAACCAGCGCCCCAAAACGTGAGATTTTCCCGTGTAGCTGGTTGTAGGAAACATCCAGGACCCTCAGTTTCATCTTGATCAGCTCGTGTGGAATGGTGCCAGTGAGAAGGTTATCGGACAGATCGATCCCGTGAAGTGACGTGAGATCGGCGAACCGTGGAGAGATGGTACCAGTCAGGTTCATGGACATGAGAAAGATATACTTGACTCCTTCCACGTCGCAGAGTATACCGAACCACTTGTCTTCACAAGGGTTGTTCCCTTTCCAAGTGTCAGCGAGTAACGGATGGTAGCCGAAATCACTCATTATCGCAAACAGAGTGCTGCTCTGTGAACTCGAAAGGGCCTTCGCCACAGAGAAAATGCAGAAGCACAAGACATAATAAAAGTACAAGCTCCTCATCAGTAATCCTGCACATAGTTGAATATAATAAGCATACAAATCAAATATAACATCTAACTAAAGCAGATATTAAAGATATGTATTCTATATCAGTTACCTATGTGTTCTCAATCTATATACAACAAGTATGGAGTTATTATGCAGTAAGTAAGACCTACCTATATAATACAAACCACCTTTTCTAATCATCCAACCGCCAAAAACAAGTGAAGATTAGAGTATTTGTCAACAACAAACAAAGCAGGATTATACGGTAATCATTTCGCCAGCTCAATCAAAAGCAAATACAATGGATCAGAAAACAACCTCGAGAACGAGTAGTAGAACGATTATAAGATGGAGACAGAGGCGGTGGTGGTGACACCGGAAGAAGAGACGGTAAATCGTTACAGTGAACTCCGATTGCATCAACTCGAGCTCTCTTAAAGAGCCGATCAGCTTCATTATGACCATCAATAGCAGTATTGTTTCCGTGGTGCGCTTGACACGGCGGGGGAGATTGATTATGCGGTGATCCTGGACGCCGTTGGTCATCCATTTGCGATCAGATCAGAACCCTAAATCGAAGATTTGATCAGAAACAGACAGAGAGAGAGAGAAGCAGAGTAGAGAGCAGCTTCGAGAATTGCTGAATAAAGAAAGAACATAGAGGGAAAATGTTTTAAACAAAAAACCTATATATATTCGAAAAAGGAAACCTCACCGGTGAGTGGGGTGACCTATAACTGTTATTCAGGCCCGGCCCATTAAACTCTTGATATTTTATGGTGGCTCACTAGCTGCTGATGTATGAAAGAAGATGGAGGTTTATATCCTCTTGTTAATAACTGATAAATTCGAAGGTAAAGTCTGATATCTCAATTTAGTATTCACTGCTGTAGAAGCATTTCTAACTTGTCACAAAACAGAATTGAGTTGAAACAAGATGGGGGTTATATATCCTCTTGTTACTAACAGATAAGTTCGAAGGCAAGGTCTATAATTTTCAGAAACTGGGAAGTGAAAATAACTATCACAAAATAGAATTGGAATGAAGCAGCAGTGCATGATGAAGACGCAATGGCCCTACGTACACCTAAGAGGAAGTATGCTGGTGTTTCACTACTGGGATGTAACGGCAATGAAGGGACCACTTGGCCTAACCAAGTGGTGCACATGAACTTCCTCTGTTACTAGATAGATTGTGACACTAGAAAAAGGAAAATGGAAAATGGGGTGAGAGAGGCTCGAACTCTCGACCTCAGGATTACTCAGATAGCTATGAGTAATAATTGTTGGAGCAAAAAGACATGACCAATCCAACCATTTTGAAAACAGTGGGGGGGGGGGGATGAAAAAGAAAAGCACAACAAAGAAAGAACTAAAGATATGGTGCAAATCAGCTCCTACAACTCTCGGTGTTGAAGTTATCAACAAAAGATGATGTATTGTTAAAATAAATTTATAGGGTCAAAAGAAGATTCACCCTGTCAAGACGTGATCGAGACAGAGGCTAAGTTATACATCTCAAAGATATTAATATGTAAATGTTATATAGCTTGAGCGTTATAAGTTTAGCTTGAGCGTTATAAGTTTTTTTTCTTGTGTGCACATTACCTGATTACCATCTAACCATTTCTTTATCATCCCATAAGATATGCTCTCATGTTGTGGAAGATGATATGAAATCATTTTGTGAGAGAGATTTATGTTGTACTGAAAAATATCTCAAGTCTTGTTTTTATTTGATTTAGTAGTACTGTAGTAGTAATAACATGATTGATGAGGAGAACAATTTGTGTGTTGTTACTCTTGTCTCTCACTAAACTCCATTGGCTAAAAGAAAAGCCACGTCAGAAAACACAATGACAACACACCTACCTACATACACCTTTCACAGCGTTCAATCTCGACCCTTGACTGTTGAAGATTTCGATATTTTACTTTTGGAAACCGGTTTCCTTATTAGATCATCAAAAAATATAATTTAAGATATTATATCCACGTCATCATAAAAGGTCTGAACACCACTCGAGAAAAGTCATCAATTAAAAAGAGTACAAAAGGAAGAGAATCGTGTCTGTGTGTCTCTCTTCTCTAGAGGATCTTAATTCTTCTTCTTCTGCAGAGATGTACACTTCTACGATCTATCTTTTACTGATTCGAGATTCGTTTTTTTTTTCTTTCATTTCGTTCACATAGGTGTGATTGATTGATCATCGTTTGTGTTTTTATTTTTTTCAGTTTGGATTTGTGATTCTGCACGATCATGGGGAGGAAGATGCTTGATGATGGAGAGGTTGACAAGGCGGTGGGGGCGGAGGAGACTCACTATGATTTTGATTTGTTTGTAATAGGCGCAGGGAGCGGCGGGGTTCGTGCAGCTAGGTTTTCCGCTAATCATGGCGCTAAGGTCATTTTCAATAGTAACACTGATAACATTTTTCTTTTGATGTTGTTGTTGTCAACAATAATCCCTAATTATATTTTGATATGGATGTTGTTGTAAATTAATAGGTTGGTATCTGTGAGCTTCCCTTTCACCCTATTAGCTCTGAGGAGATTGGTGGTGTTGGTGGAACGTAAGTGACATTTGCTGCTATTCACTTCTTCTTGTTTATTTTATTTTTTTGTCATAAAGATGACATCCTTTGAATCTTTATACAATATGTAATTGTGCGCTTGTCTATGTTTCACACTTTTGCTGTGAATTTCAGGTGTGTTATTCGTGGCTGTGTTCCCAAAAAGATTCTTGTCTATGGTGCTACTTATGGTGGTGAACTTGAGGTATTAAAAATATCCGATTTTTTTTTCTTTTTCTTTTTTTTTTTGGCTCCTTTTGTCCTCTTCATTTCAATGCATTTCTTTTAGCTGCAAGAGAAACGTTCTTGCCCGAAACATTATGTGCAGACTTGTTTTGCTGTTTCCAAGTTATCTTTTGGGCTATTATATATTGGTTTGTTGATGACATATGTTTGTGGTTATTATATTCTATCAGGATGCTAAAAACTATGGGTGGGAAATCAATGAGAATGTGGACTTCACCTGGAAGAAGCTTCTGCAAAAGAAGGTAAGGCCACCGGAATTGCTACACTGTCTTATGTATTCTAATGTATTCATTTCATTATGCACTTGCACTAGGGGCGGGCGAGTGACTTTTAGGGTTAACTTTTCTGGATGGATTGGTGGTAACAGCAGTATTAACCTCTCTTTATTTGTTGCAGACTGATGAGATATTGAGGCTGAACAATATTTACAAGCGGTTGTTGTCGAATGCTGCTGTGAAGTTGTATGAAGGTGAAGGAAGAATCGTTGGTCCCAACGAAGTTGAGGTGAGACAGATCGATGGTACCAAAATTAGTTACACCGCCAAGCACATTTTGATT